>NC_056732.1:1274721247-1274776247 GCF_019279795.1 Protopterus annectens | reverse complement strand
CTAGGGACACAGGTGGACAGTGGTCTCAACTTTGATAACCACATAGCCACAACAGTTAGAAAATCCTTCTAAGGTGAAGCATGGTGGTAGCAGTGTCAGGCTTTGTGGTTGCTTTTCATAAGCTGGAACTGGGGCTTTAGTCAAGGTGGAGGGAATTATGAACAGTCCCAAATACCAGTCACTTTTTGCCCAAAACCTTCAGGCATCTGCTAGAAAGCTGAAGATGAAGAGGATTTCACCTTTCAACATGACAATGATCCACAGCATACATCCAAATTAACAAGGGCTTTTCATCCAGAAAAAAGGAGGTCATTGTCCCTCTGTACTCATCCGTCATTAGACCCATTATAGAACACAATGCTCCATTTGGTATGTACCTCACAAGACATCTGCAACTAGGAAAGGCCACAGAAATACCTCACAAAAAGAATCACAGGCCTAAAGCAGATGCCTTATGCTGACCGTCTAAAGAAATTCCAGCTACAGTCTGTCGCATATCGACTACTCAGGGGCGATCTCTGCCTAACATATATAAGGCCATGTCAAACCCAGAGTTGTTGGACATGCTATACTTAAAGAAATCCCAATCCCTTCGAGCCACACACAGCAGGGATCTTAACCTTGTCATCACGATAAATAGAACATACTGAAGGGATAGGTTCTTGACCCAGACCCAGAGACTCCCTATACTCTGGAATAGGCTGCCCATACATGTCAGGCAGAGCGCCTCAATGGCCCTCTTCAAGAGGAACCTTGACGATTGGATGGGAGATAGGAAATTCACCCTGGGGATCACATCAGCAGCCCTGCTAGACAGGGGTCCAAGAAAGTAAATATTTGTGGGAAGCAATAGCCAGGGAATCGTTATGGCTAGGCTTGTATAGGCCCTAGGGCAGACAGCCTACTACCTACCTATGAACGGATGACTGCAACGGCAGCCCATCCATGGACACACGGAATTATCAACCCATAAGCCTGACTAGCCTGACATGCAAAGCTATGGAGATAATAATCAAGGATATCTTAACTGATGACAAGGTAACCTACAAAACAGGACCTAAATCAGTTAGGGTTTGACTTAGGCAGGTCTTGCTTACTCAACCTGGTGGACTTATTCGAGAAGGTCACCAAAGCAATGCATGTGGTCAAAATGGTGCAATAGGCCTACTTTGATCTGATCACTGCATTTGACACAATACCCCACTCCGGCATTGTAGAAAAGCTCACTGAACTAGACATAAACCCCTATATCACCTAGTGGACAGCCAGTTGGCTTACTAACAGGATCCAAAAGGTTAGAATAGGGAAATCTTCCTCCACAAAAAAAGGCTAGTTACTAGTAGGGTACCTCAGGGCTCATTGCTTGGTCTGCTCCTGTTTGGCATCTACTTCTCCGAGTCGAAAGCTAACATCAAGAGCCACTGGCTGACCAATTTTGCAGATGATTGCAAACTGGGTGCAGTCCCTGAACCCACCCAAAACACAAATATCTTCCAAGAAGGCCTGACACAGACTAATAACAGCAGCTGCAGTCATGGTCTAAAACTCAAAGTTAAAAAGTGCACCAAAATATTTTTTGGGAAAGACAACCACCCCAGCAAACTGTACAGGAAAGTATACCTAGGCTTAAAATGGCCCCTTGGGTCCATAGACTAATATTCTACTATGATTCTATGAATACTTTTAAATGTTAATTTTCAACATTTAACTGAAAAGCAAGAGCAATAAGCCTAAATGTGTGCATGTGTGATACTTATAAATAAGCATGCACATCTATTTATCTATGCTGACACAGACACCCACACTGGTGGTAGGTCCCAAGTAAAGCCGGAGATAAAAACAAGGATATAGATCTGATATGTTGCACTATAAGTATGTTTTACTGACAGGGTTTGTGTCTCATCACAAGTTTATCTCCTCACATATCAGCTATCTACCCATATTCGTGGCCTCTCAAATTTCTAGACTCTTGCAAAGCTGCAAACATGCTATACCTATGTTACATAATAAAAACTAAATGTTCATGCAAAGCAAATAAAAGACGGGTATATAGACAACCCCAAAACTCTTTAGCCAAGTAATGCATAAGCCATATACTATATTTTGGTGCTGGAAGACCAGGAGGCCATTGGCTCTATGTCCAAAACAGGTGATTGGATTGTGGACATTGCAGTGCAGCATTAGGGGGTGCTGCATTCGTGAATATCTCATCCTTTGGATGCCATGCTAAAGAGTTCCCACATCAAGTGGTGGTAGCTCAGGTGGAGGTAAAAGATCCCATGGCATCTGACATTAAGAGTAAGGGAAGTTTAAGAATGTCATTGCAAAACTTCCCCTAATAGTTAAAACACCAACTCCACTCTCCCCGGAATAGAGGCCACTAGCCTAGTAATACTAACCCGGTTAACAAAGAATAAATAAACACAAGCTCTCAACACATACATTTATTAAAAACAGACTGCATTTTCCATTCATGTCAGTATTTAAAAATCATAAATACACAAACATAACCGATATCTCCATAAAACAGCAAAGCCCGCCTATTGTACCCATCCAAAATTGAAATTCATAAAAGGTCAACTATGAATGGGGAAGAGGAAAAGCAAACATCATTAGTGCGGAAAAATAAAGCCCCAATTATAGCTCAGGTGACCAGAGTTTTACTAGCAGCTGCATGCTTGAAAACAGTGGCAGGGAGGATGAACAGGCCAACTTTGTAAGGAATGAAGGAGTACAGTCAAATGCATGCACTGCCCCCATCTCTCACAGAAGGGACTGAGAAGCAAATGAGCAGACTGCGGGCAGGTAATGCAGCTCATTAAGCCAGTGATAAGTAGTAATCATCACAACGAGTGAGCGGATACAAAACAAACAACCTCAAAGGGAGGGTGATTGTGGGCCACTGTGCTGACAAATCTTAACAAGTCTTCCTCCACCAAGGGGGGGGGGGGTAGACATATTCACAAGCTCCCACTGCTAGGATGCCTGCAAAAATACAAAAGGACCCTTGTGGTTGCATGAACAAAGGGCTTTGCATCCTCAGACAGCCCTTACCTCTGCTCTGGATGGAATCCCTAGAACAAAGGAATGAATTGGTGCAGTCTGATGGATGAGAGGCAAGACTCAAGTAGGCATAAGTGCAAAAATCACCTAGGGGAAAAAGGCAACTAACTACAAGGAAAACAGCATTACCAGCAAAATGGATCCAGTCTTGACTGTCAAAACTAATTCACAAAAAATAAAATAAAAACACAAAGGAGAACCACAACCAATCACTCAACAAAGCTAACTTACCAGATGTCATCTCTCTGAAACAACAAGTCCCAGATCATTTGAGCAGTTCTACAAAGCACAATGAGACCACAGGACTTAAAATTTCTACTTTTTCACCCTTGCAGGATGTCTTCTTAAGAGCTGTGCAACCAGAGTTAAAATAAGGGTTGTAGCCCCATAAAAAGGCATGGTGCCTGATCCCTCTATAAACGCACTTGTTTTGGAACCTGACTCACAGACTCACCAAGTCTGTTTTTCAATGAGTGCATATGGCACAGTTTGCAATGGAAAAGTAATGTGTCAGTTTTCCATAGGACATAAAACAATAAAACATTAATGCTTTCTACAAACATTACTACAATAAAAAAATGGATACAAAAAAAGATTAAAATCACAACAAAATTTGCAGTACAAACAATACTCCATTAATAAATGCAAACTACCTAAAGCTCTACTCTGTGCAAATGTCACGTCAACCAAAACACGCAGTTCCTGATGCTCATCAGATCTCAAGACTATATATAAAGCATATTACCTAAATGAAAAACAAACACCCTAATACAGCAGCTGATCCACAAGATTGTTTTTTCAATACATTTGTTAACTGGGTGTGCCCATTAGGCACAATTGTCCATAAAAACAGTGTACTCTTTGGTCACAGAAAGCGGCTCATTAACAGTTCAGAGCCTTACTTACCTGAGCTAACTGCCAGACTAATGTTGGACTAATCTGAACTCCCATCAGCAGCCTGCCTGGACTTGGTAAACTCCCTGTATATGTTTTCCAACACAAATATCCACTAAAGCCATAACGAAAGCAGGCCTGGGGCACACTTTCTGCCATTCCACAGAACAATCATTCTCTAATGAGAAGACATAAGGTAAGAAAATCTCGTACTCCTCCTTAAGGGGAGTTTTGGCTAACAAAGTCCTCACTGCAATGTTGCAGCAATACAAGAATATACATGCTCGGTATCTCAACATCACAAAATAAGACACTACACAGAAATATTACTGATTTATTAACTTATTAGTTAAAATAGGAGTTACATTGAAATTTAGTCCCCAATGGTTTATGCAGCTGACCATTCAGGCTTCACCCTTAGGATCAAACCCAGCCAGTCAGGAGTAAATTCCTATTTAACCTCCACTTACCTATTGTATAATAAAGGTCTCTATTGTAATTCTGAGACCCTTTGATTAACAGTCCCATAATTTAGAAAAAGAGAGAGAGGGAGAGACAGGGAAAAACTAAAGGATAACCTTAAACATCTATGATCACTGTTTTCACATAAAGTAAGTCATTTGTTGCAGAGGGAGCCAGCACCCCTGTACTCATCATACTCCCACTACTTAACTCCTACTCCAATATCACAATACCTCAGAAAAACAGGAATACTCAAGATACAGCAACCTCAAACTTTGAATACACCAGACCTCATTTTGTTAGCCATACCTCAGTGAAAACAAAATACTCAAGAGATACATGTACAAAGTTTCAGTTGGCTGTAAACCCACATAGTCTCATATTCAGACTCACTATCCTGGGACTCATGCTTATGGATCTCAAAAACCGAAACCAGTACTATGTAACATAGGCAGGTGGACAAGTGCACGTATGTATACATACACACACACACACACACACACACACACACACACACACACACACACACACACACACACACACACACACACACACACACACACTCTCTAGCTTCCAAGTGCTAAAGACAAACCATAGACCAGACTGTGAAGTTCATTCTCAGATGATTTGAGAGATCAGAGGGGGAAAAAGCCTCTGCTGTCAGTTCTCATTTATCATAAGAGGCATGTGACCTAACTGCATGACAAGCAGTCAGGCAGGCACCTTAGCGCACACACACAGGCAGATAGGGAGGTGTGCACACAAGTATGCGTTTAAATAGGCACACACACACAAACTTCCAAGTGCTGAAGGCAAGTCACAGACCAGACTGTGAAGTTCATTCTCAAACAACTTGAGAGATCTGAGGGAAAAAAGCCTCTCATAAGAAGCAAGTGACCTAGTTTCATGACCTAAGAGGGGGGATACACAGTCAGTGCTGAAGAAATGGCAGTTAATAATAGCACCAACCAGTGGAATATCCAAACTGTTAGGTCGCAGACACACAAGAAAGGATGATTCCCCCTCATAGAGGTACTCCTAACACGTGTGAATAAGGAATGGACTACAGTTCAACATTGCAATAAGCCTATCCACAAAGCAAGGGCAGCTCTACTTCACACAAAAAGTGTGCAACATTCATCATCTAATCCAAGAATTACAGCTCAACAAGTATTTTTTTACTGTGTATATACCCAGAGGAAGCAGTCTCTAACACATCCAAGTGAAGTAAAGCACAGTTCACAAACTCCAAACATTTGATCATTACCAACCAATCTCAAGCATGGCATGCAATGCATTCCTTTCCAAGGATCCATGATGTTTAGGTACTCCCTTCTGCCTAGGACATACTTCACAGTCAAAAAGAACATAGTAAACTCCAACAAAAGGTCAAGACAAATACGGTTTCACACACTTGCTACAACTAACATTATGTCCAGCTACACGTGTTCCTCTCAGAAGGACACTATTAACACAGCAGCAAACGACAGTGTTTTGTTAAAGCTTCAGTATTTTACCATTCATGTGTAGAGGATATGCCTTTAATCCCAAAAGGCTAACCATTATCAAACCAACTCATATCCATAGCAAAGTAAAAGTGTATTTATTGCTTTAGCTCATCAGGAAATTATAATTAGGTAATAGAAACCTCTTTTCAGTAGAGGCCAGGGAGAAAAGATCCACAAAAAAGACAGAGAAGTAAACTTGACACATACTTTAACACTGAATACAATTAGCATTACAATATGTACAGAGTTGTACAGAAAAAAAGTCAGTCACCAAATCAAAAGGTTAGTGAAATATAACAAAAGACAGGATGAAGTAGTTAGGAAAGGAGACAAAACAGAAAAAAATTAGATAATATGGTCATGAGCATCAGTGATTAGATGACAGAAGGCAGTAAATAATTTCACTGAGTCATGAGTGAGCTACATTTAGGCGAGTTAAGAGATGTTTGGAGAAGGGGTGGATTTAGCCTGCAGGGTTAAAGCAATGGCCAAGATGATAGTGTACTAGGTATGTTTTCAGCTTTTTCATCAATTATGATAAGTTGTCAATTTGGTGGAACATTATAGGTAGAGAGTTCCACATTTTAGCAAAAAGGTGATATAAAATGAATTCCTGTGAGAGCTGTAGGAGGGAATGATACATGTGAAGTACTCATCCCTTGATCTTAAAAGTACGAGTATTGATCTTAAAAGTACGAGTATCACTGAAGGAGGGTGGGAGGGGGGCATTTACCAGATAGTTGTAGGATTCTATGTGCTGCTTTCAGCAGAATTATAATACAGTTTTAGCTAACAGCAGTCATTAAATCCCCAAATGACTTAGCCATTCTGCAGGAAGATTTGTTCCAAAAAATAATTGGAACCAAAAATCATGGAGAGACTAAATGCCAAAAAAATGCACTATCACATCCTCTGGGAAGTCATCTCCCCTTGGGAACTACCACATTGACAATATGCCCCAACGGTTCAAACAGCTGTTTGGGATTCGGGAACTTATGTGGACAGTGACCTAACTTAGCATGTGTCCAATGTCATACGAAAGCCTTTCTATATTACACAGCTTATAAACAAAGGGATTGTGTCTAGCTCTAGGGAAGTCATTGTCCTCCATTTAATCAGTCCTCATTACACCAATCATTAAGTATAATGTTCCCTTTGGTATTTATCTGTCCAGATACATGCAACAACTAGAATGTTCACAGAGGTACCTTATTAAAAGGATATATGGCCTAAACTATATGTCCTACTTGGACAGACTCAAAGCCCTGTCATTATTACTCTGTATCCTACAAATGAGGTGACCTGTGTCTGGCATACAAGGAATCTATCAGGATTGGGTTGGTGGATGTACTGTATATCAGAAAGTCAAATGGCAACAGAAATACTCTGTCTAGGTGTATAAATCTTTTCTACAACATCAACAGAGGGGGTTTTTTTTGGGGGGGCAGGAATATCCATAGAGAATACAGCTGCTCTGGAACAGACTCCCCATCCAGGTAAATGAAGCTCATCCCTGTCCATATTCATGCACAACTTAACTTGAATCTATGGACTGGAAACAGAAAACTTACCCAGGACAGCCTCCTGTACTACCAATGGACAGAGGCAGCTCCTAAATGCTTTATTCCATGCATGCGACCCCTCAAATTACCTGTATATTCTCACTAGGAGCAATGTATAATTATCAAATATGGGATGGGAAAGACCAGTGTAATACCACCTGGATAGGTTAATTCAAGCATCACAATGGAAACTGGCTATTCTTAAAATGACCTGCAAGGCAGCTAGCCTAGTACCTACCTATGAATAATTTTAGAAGCTTGAAATTCAAGCTAATTTAGGTTTTTGATGACTGTGCAGTGATGTGCTTTGTTTGGAATGCTAGTGGCAAATTTAGCTCTTTCTTGTAGGACTTCTAATTTTGAGAGAAGACTGGACTACAGATTCACAGGTCAGACTGGGAAGCAAGTATCAGCTGTATATTTCCAAACATGGTTAGACGGAAAAATTCTCTCTCTAGAGTAGTCCCAGTTTTTTTTGTTACTACTTGGTGGAAGTGCAAGTCAAATTTTAGCTGACTGTTGATAATGACTCCGGATAGTTTAGTATACAGGACTAGTTCAATGGCACTGCCACTGGAGAAAAGAAAAGAGATTGTGTTTGTAGCGATACTCACTTTGGGGAGAATAGCATGAGCTTAGTCTTATTTGGGTTAAAGGACCAGATTATATTTATTCAGACAAAGGGCCACTGCAAATGCACGCAGCGTACTGCGACTTGGCGAAGGCCCTCAACACAATCCCACACTCAGGCATTACCAATAAACTTAGTGAATGGAATGTAAACCCTTCTTTTTAAGACTGGTTGCAAAGTGGCTCACAAACCGGTCACACACTATCAAAGTGGGTGCAAACCTGTCACCAGTGGGGTGCCACAAGGGTCAGTGCTGTTTAGTATATACTTCTCTGAAATTCAGGGCAAAACTCAGGGGCTGTGGCTGACCAAGTTTGTGGACAACTGCAAACAGGGTGCAATTACTGAATTCCCAAATGATATGAGTATACTTTAGGAGGGTCTTAAGCAGCCAACAACTGGAATGCATCATCATTCTCTTCAGTAAAAACAATGTCCATTCACACTGTCAAATTAACAATATTCTATGCACATACAAGGTTGTAAGGGATCTGGGATCACAAGTAGACTGCGACCTTAACTTTGATCACCACGTCTACTGTAGTAAGGAAGGCTTTCTACGTAGCACACTTGATTAGCAAAGGCATTGCCACTACAGCAAAGGAGGTTATAACCCCTCTACACTTGTACTCAACTATGGACCTTATTAGTGACAATGCCCCTTTTAGCATGTACCATATTAAACGGGTCTACTTCTAATGACCGACGAAAGCGACCGACCGCGCGAGACCGACCGACGAATCGAATCGACGACGTGACCAAAGGAACAGACCGACACCACGAAGAATCGATAGTGAAGTAAGTGAGACCTGGGGAAGCGGACCCGGTAAGTATGGGAGGGGTGTAGGGAGTAGGGGATGTAGAGGTAGGTGTGTAGTAGGGTGTGTGTTAGGTGTGAGGTGTGTGATAGGTGAGTGTGTGTGTTGAGCGTGGTAGGGTGAGTGGGTGGGGGTGCAGGTAGGGAGTGTGGTGGTAGTAGAGGGAGGGTGGGGGGTGGTGTGGGGTGGGGGTTAGGTAGGGGGTAGGAGAGTAGGGTAGGGTGTGGTGGAGTTGGGTGTTGGGGGTGTTCGGGTGTAGGGGTTAGTTAGGGGGCAGGTAGGGAGGTGTCGCGGTAGTGTGGACCTTAGGGTTAGGGTTTGGGTTAGGGCTAGTGGATATGTGTTGTAGTGTACTGTGTTGTTTACGTGTAGTGTGTCGGTGTTATGGTGTTCCGTGTTTCGCGTTGTCGGGTTTGTGTGTTGTCGGTTTTGGTGATTTCTGTGTTCTTTAGAAGTAGACCCTATTAAACACCTGCAGCGATTGGAGAGACCTCAGAGGTTTCTAACAAAGATGATCAAGGGACTCGCACATGCCTTACACAGACTGACTGACAGACTGACTGAAGTCCCTGTGAATATACTTACCTGCGGTAGTGGTGCTGCAGTAGCGTTGTCGCCTCACAGGAAGATGTTGTCCTGTTCGATTCTCAGCTAGAGCGTCTTCTGTGTGGAGGCATGCGTGAATGGGCATGCCCTCGTTGAAGGTTGTGCGTCAGTGTTGGTAACTCGGCACATAAAAATCCACTACCAAACATTAGCGGACCGGAGTTCCGCTGTGGCGACCCCTAACCAGGATAAGCCAAAAGACACATCATCATATAGACTTCTTAGGGGAGATTTATGCCTGGCTTAAAGAACAATCGCAGCTCCAAACCTAATGAATTAGCTGCACATCAGTAAATCAAATGGGACTACAGGGACCTAAACATAGCCTGTGACTTGAATAGGACTAACTGGAGGGAAAGCTTTGTCTACCAAAGACTGCCCCATCTTTGGGAAAGACTTCTAATTCATGTGAAGTAGAGCACTTCTTTAACACTGTTCAAAAAGGAACCTGGATGAGTGAATGGGGCACCATAAATTCTTACTGGGGATAATGCCCACAACCCTCCTGGACATGAGCAGTCATTACTAAATACAATCCTGAGTATTGACTAGAGTATCACTGTATTACAGTGGGATGAAACGTCTAGGCCTGAAATGACCTCCGGGTCGATAGCCTAGTAACCCGCTATGATCACATGATTTCATTGAAGCAGAATCAACATAGTGAACATGTGAAGATTGCGATGCAGTTTTTAGATAGGTCATGTCATACTGAAGAGTAAGGGGCCCAGGACTGGTCCTTGGTAGACCCCAACAGAGATGGGAACTATGTGGATGCCGAGCATTGCCATTTTACATATTGTGTTCTGTATGAGAGGTACAATTAAAGCCATTAAGTAGCTGTAGTACACACCAATGAGAGTTTCTGCAGTAATTTCCGTTTTAACACAGTATCAAAAGCTTTTGATAGAGCCAAGAAAAATTACTTTTATGTTTGTATATGGTGTTGCGAAAAAACTGCAGCAGACCACTACTAAAAAAGTGACCGTTTAATGACACAATAAAACGATAAAATACACCAACTGAATGTACAATATAAAGATGAGCACTTTCGGGCTAGTTGTCAAGCCTGCACATGTAATTATGTAGGCAAAACATGTATGTTTAAAGCCAGGATTCTAAATTTGTCAGCCATACGGACAAAGAACGAACATAATGCCTTATTCAGGCACATATCTAGTAATTAAGGACACTATTTTACTTTCAGGGCGATATGGAATGTTAAAGTAAACATCAGGGGAGGCGATATAAAAAATATCACTGAAAGTGAAGAAACTAGATGGATAGTGGAGCTTTTGGCTCATAGGTATACGGGAGTCAATGAGGTCATACCAATGAAACCCACCCTCAAAAATCAGCAGGTACAGTACTGAACCATGACTGGCTGTCATTTGGTTTAAGTTCAATGTATTAAATATACAAGTTTATCTGATGAAGGGCAGGAGCCCGAAAGCACTCATCTTTATAGTGTACATTCAGTTGGTGTATTTTATCGTTTTATTGTGTCATTAAACGGTCACTTTTAGTGATGGTCTACTGCAGTTTTTTTTTCGTTTCACTGTGGACTGTTGTGCTGAGCAGTTTGACCTTCAGTGAGATCTCTGTACTTTTTTGCTTTGTATATGGTGTTGGAAAACAACTGTTAGATGGTATCAGCATTGCTGAAATGTGAAAAAAAAACTTTGGGAAAGTGAGATGAGGTGTTTTAGAAAACATGATAAAAGTTGGCTGTGAATGTATTTTTTCCACAACAGTATGACAACTGGCATAACATGTACAGAGTAGTCACCTTTATGGACAGGCAGTGCAAAGGATTTTTTCCAGGTATTAGGAAAGATGCCGGTTTATAGAACTGCTGATGTTGCTTTAAGAGGGGCTACCAATGTCATTGGAAGTGAGTATGGACAACAGGAAATGAATCTGGGGTGTGGAAGGAGAATGAAGTGGGGTCAGATCTCTAGCATCAGCAGGACGTCATCAGAGTCAGAGATGGTCAGAGTATATAATTTCATAATAGTGCACTCTTACTGCTGTCCACCTTGTTAAAACTTAAACTTGTTAAACTTGTCATTTTAAGAACCCCCTCTCCACTTAAATGTTTGCATCACTTTCTCTCCATATAAAATTCTTATTGGTGGCATTAATTTAGACAGCTATTGACACAGTATGGCCTAAATAAGTCAAGGTTTCTCTAAATAATGTATAGAAAATTGTACTCAGGAGAGTACAAAGTTATGCCTAGCTACACCCTTGATCAGAGTGCACTTGAGGTAATGTGCTGCACATGCAAGGTAGGAAGCATTTCAGTTCACTTGCTGAACTATTAAGCAAAGTAAAAGACAGATTAAGGCTGCAGTCACAAACACCTGCTATGTAAAACTCTAAGCTTCTCAAATGCACTGCAAATGAGTGCTAGGGGCAGGAGCAAAGAAAAATGGTGACCAAGCAAAGAAGTGCAACAGCTGTGAAATTTCCTCAATCAATACAGCAGTTTAAAATCACTTTTTCAATTTAAAATGCACCCAAATACATTATGACAGTTTTTAATGGACACACAGCAGCTTAAAATAAAAAAATAAAAATCTTTCAAATGAGGGAAAAAGTCCTCCCTGGCAAAATTGAAAGTTTCTGATTTGGGGTGGCTACTACACTACTGACATGAAACGTTACTCACTTCCAAGGATATTGAGCTATTACTTTAAACCATCTCTCTTGAACTAGGTCATTTTATTTCTCTGTCAAAGCATAATGTAATAACTGCAGCTTTTCAAATAAATTGCATATATATTCTCTAGTAAAATCGTATAGGAAAGGAGCTGTGCACTTAAACCACCTCATTATGCCGCCTTAGCCTGCCTTCTCCATTGCTAGGATTTTGAGATTTATAAAAAGTTTTACCACTCTTTGACAGGCCTCTCCCCTTTTCACACCTAATGTGGCCTGAACTGTGTTTCTTAACCAATTTATATACCTGCTACTATTTCCAAAAATAGAAAAACAAGGAAAGGAAGACAATATGAGAAATGTGGTTAGCACACAGTGGCAACATTAAGTTATCAGAAAAAATGTCCAAACATCTGAAAACTACCTGTGCCCTAAAACAAAAAGTGTAAACTGCTGTGTGCAATGAGTTTTTTATGACATACACAAGAAAATATTAACTGTAACATCCAGTACTCAAAAACATCAATAAAGGAGGCAACTGTAGTAGTGCTGCAAGTTCTATCAGCTTTAATTTTTGATTATAAAACAGATACCATTACAATAGATAAAGCACTCATAATAAGGCTAAGAGCTCTAAATGTTTAAAGACGTGTACCTTTCATCCCCTTTTTTAAAAAGCAAGAGAGATTATGTTTTCTGAGGTAGGAAACCAATACTACAACAAAGTCATTTTGCATTATCACTGTAGTATCACTGCACTAGGGCGGCCACGGTGGTGCAGTGGTTAGCGTTGCCGCCTCACAGCAAGATGTTTTCCGGTTCGATCCTTGGCTGGGGTGCCTTCTGTGTGGAGTCCATGTCCTTCCTGTGGTTGCGTGGGTTTACTCCGGGTGCTCTGGTTTCCTCCCATATCCCAAAAGACATGCTGTAGGTGGACTGGTCACTCTAAATTGGCCCTAGGCGTGAGTGAATGCGTGTGTGTGCCTTCTGTGGAAGGTTGGGTGACGGAATGGCAATTTGACACTGTAAAAACTCTACTGCCAATCATGAGCGGACAGATGATCCGCTGTAGCGACCCCTAACCGGGAAAAGCCGAAAGAAGACTGTAGTATCACTGCAAGCCATTGAAAAACTTATTACTAAATCATTATACACAATGCTCAACTCTAAAAGACATATTTCTTTAACACAGACAGCTGGAAATCAAGAGTGGGCAGCATCATTTTGATAGCATGACCAACCCCTTCAGAAGATGGTAGCAGGTGTCTTGTCATGGTGTTTCAATGTATATCTTCTTAATTTTATTTATTTATTTTCCATTTGCTTACCGGGTCAGTCTGACTGGACACAAGGTGTCTGTTTTCAGCAGAGGCCCGGGGAGAAAAGCTCCAAATGCATAGTAAAAAAATTATAAAAAAATACATAAACATAGCTATTTTGTACAAAGAGCACAGAACATATAAAAGGAGTAAAAATCAGAGTTTTACAATTGATGCAGCATACAGTGGTTAGAATACTGAGAAACAAAAGATATACAACAAAAATAGACCTGCTTGAACATAAATTAAAAACATTTTCCATAGACAAACAGGGTCATAAACTAGAAATCATAACTATAAAGGTAAACACCTGGTTCACAGTACTATGCACCAAGTGAAACTACACAGTAGTTTAACCATTCTCAGTCTATTAAAACATAGTAGTTCCACAGGCTTCTTTTTCTGAGCTGTGCATGTAACTGAATAATTTAGTCATCTGCCAAATACTGCCTCACCATAGTTGGTTACTTAGATCCAGATCTGTTAGGCATTAATGGAAGCACTGAGCAAGACTGTTTTACTTGCTGTGGATGCTGTTACAATATTGCCTAGCTTTTTTGTTATTTAGTTGTCTGCTAACCATCAAAACTCCCCATAACACTCACAGTCATCCCCCATACTAAGGGGATATGCAGTTCAATCCAGGGACAGTTGCCAGAGGAGACCATCATCCAAGCAATCATGAGTGTACTTAGTCTCCATAATTACACCTAGACTTTCTACTCTTACCTGTGAGCATATACCTTAGCTCTCTGCCCACACAAGTCTGTCTTGCTCCTCTAACTAGAGCTCTATGGTGATCCATTCTATTTGTGCCCAGGCAGGGAAGTACACTGTGCTCACCACCTCCAAAAGTTTGACAGTATCTCTAATGTGAGTTATGCAGGCTTTTCTCTTTTGGCCTTATCCCCACCCCTGGTAACAACATGTACGCCTAACTTTACCACAGGGACCACCTAGGCCCCTCTACTGTTTGCACTGGTGCTGTTTTGATATGAGAATAACAGCTACTATCACTGGCTTGGGTAGCCTCAGCACTTTTCCCTCCCAGTACAGGCACCTTCTTTTTCTGCTACAGGCATCTGCTCCAACACCAGAGTGAGAGTTGAGCTGGTTGGGAACCACCACACCCTCCCCAAGAAGCAATTATTTTCCCCACTCTTTTTGTTCTAGCTTAATTTATTCCTTGCTCTGTTAATGCAAAAAAACAAAAACAATTTTCAGGGTCCTTACACAGCTGGAGTTCTGATATCTTGGTTTCTCTGGACTACTGAATGGCATATCTGTTGCACAGCTTTTGTAGATTATTGGCCAACACTACTACTTTTCTGTGTTCCAGTTACTGTCAGACGCATTACTGAATTTGGTTAAGGAAGAACCACTTTTCTGACCTACTTAAGGAAATAAACTCTGGATGGAGTGCTAATTGGATTTTACACCATTTGAGCTGGTAATTCACTTTGCTATGAACTTGAAAACTTCATTCAGCCTACATTTTATACAACACCTTATTTTTTTTTTTTTTGTTTAATACTGAGAGGGGGTATTAATGCCAAATGTGATGTACATAGCCATATACGTATGCACACACACACATATATATATATGCACACATACACACACACACACACACATCTGTGATATCTATGTGTAATATACAAGTATGTATTTTTTTTACACCGATTAAATGTCCTTTACTGACCGCATTCTTTAAATATTTAACTGCAACAAATAATGGATCATACATTGTACTGCTTTTTAAACATATAATCTGCAGTAGTAATCTTGCTTCTTCCTAGTCATATGAAACTGTGGATTATTTTTCTGGGTATTAAAAATATTTTGGGATTAGTTATGACTTACATAACTGGTGGTAATTTTAGTTCATAAACAGGCTTTTAGTATAGGGACCTGCTTCTGCATCATTGACCTTCCAGCCATCTGTTGTTGAACCCACAAATGTCCCTTTACGTAGAGTTAGAGGACTGTAAAAAATAAACATTCTGATGCCAGGGTGTGATCTTCTGCAACATGCCTGAAGCTGGGAGCTTCAAATGGGAAGAAAGTTACTAACCAAAACCTTAGAGTGAAAATCTTGCCACAACAGAAGTCATCCCTGTTCAGTGATACTACCTTTGATGTTGGCTTTACCATCCTGATGTTATCAAACTTGTGTTAGTTAAATAAATTAGAAACAAGTCAAGGATTATCTCTCTAGAGCTGATATTTCAACCTCCGGTAGTCTGCGACTTGGCAGGTGAACCAGTTTTTTTGCTTGGACCCATATTTGTTTTACTTTTATCTCAGACTCACACTGTGATGTCATTAAATACAGAGTTATTAAGTTACAGGGATTTACAAAAACATGTAACTTATGACTTTTCTCACACATAATTGACCATCTCCTTAGCATGGACAGTACTGATGACTCTGTTTGCTTGCTATGACACACAGTACCATCATTGGTACACTGGATGGTTGACGGATTATCACAAGCTGCAAACAGCTGGCTGAAGGCTAGAAAACCACTGGTAATGGGCAAACTTGCTCAATGACAAACTAAGCACATATGCACACTGCCCTGGGTATCAAGCAACAACATCATTTAAAAGGCAGCTTACCTGTCCAATACAGACTCTGGCAGTGCTTTCTAGAGCACTGTGTGGGCTGAGCAGGTGAGCCTACCTTGCTGTTTTAAAAATTTGTATTCAACAGTGTGAGGGAGCCACACT
Source organism: Protopterus annectens (assembly GCF_019279795.1). Taxonomy (NCBI): domain Eukaryota; kingdom Metazoa; phylum Chordata; order Ceratodontiformes; family Protopteridae; genus Protopterus; species Protopterus annectens. The sequence goes on along the minus strand of NC_056732.1, from coordinate 1,274,759,988 downwards.
TTTTTGTTGATAAAGTTACCAAGATTATGCATTACTTCTCAAAAATACAACAGTTAAAACTGATAGCAGATCTTTGATCAAGACACCAGATTTTTTGAGGCTGAATATTTTGATCATAGACAGGTCATAAATGCTGTTTTACCTGCGTGCTAAATGTATTGTGGACTTGATCCTAGCCAAACAAGGTTGGTAAATCTTGTTTGTAGATTCTTCTACTATTAACTTTTCAGAATGTCCTCTCCTCTTTGAAGGTGGGTGGTTCTCAACTATTTTAAAGGAAGCCTTGGTTACCTCACACTCAAAAAAAAGTCACATATGGTAACAGGCTGTCTTGAAATCGCCAGCAAGATCTAATTTTCTGTGTATAAGTAAACTTAGAGAGAGAAAAAGCATTTATGCAATTGCGTTCTTACTTATCACCTCATGACCTCAATTCAGGCTGCTGAGGATTAAAGAGCTCTGTTTTTTGTTTTGTGTTTTTAAACAATGGATCACTTAAGAGATAGGCAACCATACAGTTATATAAATGAAAACAAACCACATTGAAATATTTTTACATCACACATAATCTTCTATACAGTCACTGTCGATAAAATATTACATAGCACATGCCTGCTCTTAAACCTCATCCCTCCTCCAAAACATTATTCTGCATGTGTCGTTGCCACATTTCCCATTTTTCTCTATGTAATTTGTTCCTACCATTTTCTAAAGATCCAGGTCTTTTATCTGTTATTATATTAGTACAGTACTGCTGGTTTAGACTTTTATTTCCATTTTCTACCAATTGCTATTTTGGCAGCCACAAGAATTAAACATAGCAAGCCTTCTTAGTATATCTAGTTAATTCCGATTCCGTATCCCAGTTCTAAACAATTTCTTAGTTATGCTAATTTTCTCTCCCACAGTAGTCTGCAGGGATAATGTATGTAGTCTGCCAACTCATTACACTCCCACAAAATATGTTCACAATTTCCTCTTCCTTCTTCATCACACCTCCAACATTTGCACTCCACCTGAAGAAAAATCTTTGGAGTCTACCTGGTGTATAAAAATATCTAGACAAACACTTCCAAGCTAAGATCCTAAATCTTCTAGACTTTGTTGCATATTTGTGAGCCATACATACATCCTCTCATTGTTTCTTTATGAATTTCTTATTGAATCTCTCTTCCCAATGCTTTCTAACCTCCTCTGACTGATTCCTACAGTTATCATGTAATATCTGAAATGCCTACTAATTATCCCTTTTTACTGCAGCTTCTGTTCTAGATTCTACTAAAAACTCTAGCAGTGCTGGTCTTTCCCTTAGGTTCCCCCTACATCTTTCTCTTTGCCTATACTCTGATATCAGCCCTTGATAGGGAAGACAATATCTAGCCTGCAGTCCAAATTAATTATTGGTCTCTTCTCACTCTAATAAACTTTCCCTCTTTAATGCCTGAATTGAGATGAGATCTTGGCACAATACTAAGACCAGCCTTGCAGTGATCTGACAGTTGGGCCAGCAGTTATTCTATCTTTGTTTTCAGTGCATCATTTGATATGGCAAACTATGGAATCAGAATTATATCCCAGTTGCTCTAGAACAGTCTAGGCCACTCCTGTATTTGCAATTCTTCTAGCAGCTACCCTATGAAATGTGCAATAACACAGAGACTTATCTTGGCAATACTACAGTTCAGTGTGTACTTGTTCCGTTAGGGAGATATTAATAAGAATAACTTAGTATGTAGCTTACGCTGATGACACCAAGCTTTACTTTTCCAAGTAATCTTCTGTTGGAGTTAAGTCTGACAGGGAGATCTGCTCAAAAAAAATCAGCTCTCATTGGGTTTTCTGATAACTGCTTGAAACTCAACCAGGCAAAGGCCAAGGGACACAAACATTTGTGCACAATTCTCTGATCTGAACACAGTTGTAGATGACTTAAGGGCCAGGACTCAGCTGTCATCAAGATGTTGGGTTCCTACTGGAACATCGAATTTTCAATTGTTCGAATCACTAAAGGTCGACCTTTAAAAATCGAACAATTGAAAATATGAAGTCTTCAAAATAAACAAACAAAAAAAAGTAAATGGTGTAGGCGGGGGGGGGCTTACCCCCTGCACCCTCCAATACTTAAATATACCAACTCCGAGATTGCACTACAGTGTAGGAAAGGGAAATCTTCCCTTTCCGCACCGTAGTTCATTAAAGTGTGATCTCGGATTTGGTATATTTAAGTAACGGGGGGTGTGGTGGGTGCTTCGATCACATGGTGTCGACCATATGGTATTCAAAGTTCCGTAACTTTGAGTTTGTAACAGGTAACCTAAGATGTCAAACTTTCACATAAAGAGTATGGCACAGATTGATAACTTTGTTACACCTACATACCTAACTACATGTACTTGTATTATTTTGGTTAGATTACTATAATGCTCTCTACCCAAGTTTGTCAAACACAGATGGGATATCTACAAATTACAAAACACCACAGCAAGGCAACTAATGGTTTACTCATACGGTTGCCATATTACTACCTTGCTGTACGTTTTGCACTAGCTTCTAGTCACTGCCACATCAGTATTTAAAATCTGACATACTGAGCCCTACACAGTATGAAGCCATGGTTACTTTAAAGAGCAGATCATGCCCATACTCGTCAGGCCTTTGATAATATCAAGGAAGGGACTACTAGACATTCCAAGGACCCAGCTTAAATGCTCTACTTTTTTTTTTGCATAGCTTGTACCATGTACTCTAAAATCAGCTAGATGCTTGATAAAGGACCATAGTCTTGGAGGCCTGCTTTACACAGCATTCAATATATCATCTTTCAGATTTAAAACCTTAGCAGATGTACTATTGTAAATTCAGAATCCTCTTTTTAAATTTATATTTTATGCCTATGCTTAGTTTAATGTATGCTGTGTGTTAGTTTTTTTTTAGATAAGTAAACTGCCTGGATGTCAACAAAAAAGAAATGTGGAGAATCTGAAAAAAAATTAGAAAAAGTGAAGAGAAACTGTTGACTAAGAATAACCCTACATATGTTCAGCAAAAAGGAATTCACTCTTCAACTTTGGTAGTACAGATGACTTCCAGTTTAGTGGAAAAAGAATCTGAAAAAAATTAGAAAAAGTGAAGAGAAACTGTTGACCGAGAATAACCCTACATATGTTCAGCAAAAAGGAATTCACTCTTCAACTTTGGTAGTACAGATGACTTCCAGTTTAGTGGAAAAATAAATCAAATGTACTCAGAGCTGATTATAATAAATGAAACACTGAAGGAATACAACAGCTCAAGACTAAAAAACCAGAAGCAGCTTTAACTAACTAGTTATTTAGATGAAACTGATAAAACTGCAAAAAAAAGTTAGAGGTTGAAATGAAGTCAAGGCTAGCCGAGTAGGACACTTCTCAATGCGAGCAGTTTAAAAAAAAAATGGGAGTCAGAAGAAAGAACATGCACAGAAAACCTGAGCTTTTCTGATGTACCAGAGAAACTGGAAGGAACACACAGTATTAAAATTACACAAAAGCACAATTAAGCAATTTGACTGGTATTCCACAGCAGGACTTGTTAACTGAAAGAGCACACAGTGTATGCTCTAAATCTGGCCAGGAGATAAAAGCCAAGATCTGTATGAACAAGGATGAAACCATACCAGCAGAAGAGAAGACCCTGACAAAACTATGGCAGAAGTGCAAACTATTAAAATTGAAGGTACGAAAATGGATTATTCATTGTACACCAGGAAGAACAGAAACACATGTATTTCAGCAATCAGTGAATGTTGAGAGGAGGGTGGGAGATTCAAGCTGCTGTATCCAGCTGTCTTTAGAGTACTTGTCCGGAAGGATCAAAGACATTTTTGATGCAGATCAAGCTAATGAAGAAATACAACATTTTATTCAACAAAAAGTTAGCCACCAAATACAAGGATATTCTGCTTCTCATTCTTCTGACAATTAAACATTTTCCAATGTTCCAAAAGAAAATGCTTGAGAAACAGAAAAAAAGCATAGGAGTTGACTAGAAGAATCGGGTGTACCTTAGACTTTAAACAGAATCTGGTGTTGGGAAATCAAGACGTACAGGAAGACCACAAGCAATAAAGAAATTAGTGAATGAATGTGAGATTATAAACCAATCACATTTGTGAAATACATCTTTGCAAGAAAAAGTGACTGAGAAAGACAGAACTTTTATTCACTTTGTTAAACGTGTGGATGGACTGTAAAGCATATACCTCAACCTTATACTGTTCATGTTTAGAAGGACAAATGTTCAGTGGAAGTTGAGACGTCTGCAGCTGAAGGTAGTTGTACATTTTAAGTTTCAATGGAAAGGAGTTGTCTGCAGGGGCAAGTTACTCGTCTGAGAGTTCTGAGCATTGCTTGCAAAGGAAAATGCAACATGTAAAGGTACAAGGGAAAGCAGTTCAGTAAAAAAAAGTCTGAAATTATTGGAAGTTAATAAGAGATAACAGTTTTCCTAACAGCCTCAATATTTCAATGCATTTAATAAAAGCTTACAGTATAGTTTTATTTAAAGATAAACTAGTGCACTTTTTCTAAAGGCTAAAAGTTAATGTTTAAAGATTACAAGCTGTTTTTGACATCTGAGGGGAGAATACAGATAAGAAAAAAACAAACACCAATCAGTGTAAGTGGGAACAAAGGCTGTATAATACACAACCTTAATTTTAGGTTAAGTAATGCCTGAGGGTACAGCCTGCATAGTCTGCCATGAGGCTTAAACCTATTTTTTTGAAGATGTACATAATTGTGTGTGTTTGTTCCAGGTTAATAGGTTATGGGGTGTTCTGAAAATGTATTTAGTTTTTGTTTGAGGTTTTTCATTAAAATAAAAAGTCCTAAAAAAGTGACATAGGTTAAATGGAGATGACAAGAAAGCTGTATAAAAAAAGACAACCTGGCAAACATCAGTGTATGCATGTAACACAAAGGTTAAAAAACACACATTCAAAAAGCCTTCCATGTATAACAGGTGAGAAAAATAACTTCTTAGCATAAAAGGCCAAGCTATTCATATTGTTTGGGGAAAATAAATGGCCTTGCAGGTACAGACAGAAAAGTAAGAATAATGAATTATATTAAAAATGCAGAGTGCAAACAGTAATGCTGCAGGAGACATATTTGGAAAGAAATGAGCATGCAAATTTGAAAAAAAAAAGGACTTCAGGATGTATATTCATCAAAATATGAAGGACAAAAAAGGGGAGTAATTATACTAATTGCTAGAGGAGCTCCAATTGCGATGGGGGGAAGATTTGTAGTAGTAAGGGGCTAGTGACAAGGGAGGATCACTACACTAGCATGTTATTTGTATTCAACCAAAAAACAGCTATTTTTTGGGAGACAATCAGCTTTCAGCAGGCAATATTACTTGGAGGTAGAGACTGGAACTTGATTTAGAACACTGAGAATGTGTCTGGGGACCTACAAGAAAAAATATAACAAGATAGGGAAGACTTCTGAAGAAATTTATGAAAATGAAAGAAAAATAATACCAGTAGCCAAAGGTCGGCCAGCTTAAAAAATTATATTCAACAGCAAAAACCATACGTACACCAGAGCTGATAAGGTAATTTAATACAAAGGATAAGTGCTTTCACACATAGTGCTTCTTCAGATCCATAAAAAATCATCACAAGTGTACTCATTATATGCTGGGGAAAAAAAAAAAACAACCAACCAACCAACCATGGGGCAGCAACAATTACTGATGTATGCTCTTCTTTTTTAGGAGTGGTTTTAAAGGAACAGATGCATTAATCCCTGGAAGCTTATTTGCCTGTAACTTAATCCAATTAACTTCTGCATTCTCTACTCTATTATTATAGTCACCCTTACTCTTACTCAATGTTTTACAGTTGTTACCTATAATAGAAAGGTCCTGGTGCAAGGGATGTGTGTTTCGCTAAGGCATTAAGAGTGTTTAAACACCTAATATCACCTACATGCTGCAGGATACATTCTTTCAACATTTTCACTGTTTTGCCTATATAAAAAGATGTGCATGACTTATACCTAGCCAAATAAATGAATCCCTTAGAAGTACAATCAGCATAAAAACAAGGCTTAAATGTGAAGCTAATGGCAGAATGTTGAAATTCCTGTATAGAAGATATAAAATTACAGGCTTTACAATGCCTACATGGATGGGTACCTAGACGTCCAGAAAGAGGTACTGTTAACTGAGTAGATTTATAGCGTAACTGTCTCTTAAGGGAGATATTATTCTTAAAAGTATAACTAGGTTTTTCACCCACAATCCCTTTAATTTTGTCATCTTACAACAAAACAGGCCAGTATTTCTTTACAACATCACATATTTGATGCATGTTGTTGCCATCGTTTAAAGCAAATCTAACACTAGTATAAGCAGTATCTAACTCATGAGCCTTACCAGGAACAGGTGGTCAATTAAAGTAAGGTTGGCCTTTGTCAGCACGCATGTCAATGACCACATTATAACTATCTTCAAGTGTTTCAGAACTATATCCTCTAGCAGAAAGGTCAACCTTAAGACAGAGCATAGCTTCATGGCACTGTTTATCATCTGTATGCAGTCTAGACATACGCAGATACTGGCCTTTAGCAATGTTTTTAAAAATATGTTTAGGATGCATACTGAAGTGTAACATTGCATATGGTTTAGTGGTAAATCATTTTGGCTATGGTGTGCAGGGCCCTGGGTTTGAGATTTGCAAAGGCTGATTAGATTGGATGGGAAATGGGAATTCACCCCAGGGATCACTTATGTGGCTCTGCTCGACAGGGGTACAGGAAAATAATTTTCTTGGGTGGCGAAAGCCAGGGTACATTTTCTGGCTAGGCTTATATAGGCCCCAAGGCCAATAGCCTAGTACCTACCTATGAATTTTAAAGCATTCTTCCTACAAACTTTTCTAAAAAGTGAGGTAGACAGAACCCCATCAATCAAGGTGACTTAGTGTCAAGAAATTCAATACTGCGCCATGAATAATTCACTGCAAAACAACAACTAGTAGATTCCAAGTAATAAATCAGATTCTGCACCCTGCTACAAAATAAAAACATCATCAATAAAACGTTTATAATATAAAAGATGAGCAGAAGATTCCTGTTGCGATAGCACTGCCATGCGTTCCCAGTCAGCCAGTACAAAATTGGCATACATGTTAGCGCATAAATTGCCCATCGCAACACCAACCCTCTGTCTGTAAACTACATCATTAAATAAAAAAACTTTGTTATAAAGGACCAACTCCATTAAAGTACCAATACACTCTATTAATTCTGGAGAATAATCAACATTTTCCATCAAGTCATTTTTTAGAGAAGCAACACCAAAATCATGTGGTATGACTGTAAACAATGTCTGTATATCCATACTAACAAGAATGGTTTCATTACTAAAAGACCCATGCATTCTTGCAAATGCACCTACTATGCTAAGGAAATGCTCAGTATCCCTGAGAACAGCCGCAGCTGTGTCTAGTGGTCTCTTAAGTTGTTGCTCTATAAAAATAGAAATGAATTCTGTGGCCCAAACCCTGCCCGAAACAATCGGACGAAGGGGTGGGTCAACCAGTGACTTATGCACCTTAGGGAGGCCATGTATAACTGGTATCAAGGGGTCCAAGACCATCATGAAATCATAGAACCCCTTATCAAGAACTTGTTCCATTAAAAGCTCATATAAAGTGCTCTAAATACCAATAATCTTGTGCAAATCATGCTCATTAATAACTTCATAGGTAGAAGCATCAATCAACATAGCATACACACTAGCATTATAACAGTTTGTGTCAAGGACCACTATGGATCCAACTTTATCGGCAGGTCTTACAGTCAATTCACCATTACTTTTAAGTACATGAAGTGCTTCAAATCCTCCTGAGGATAAATAATAAAAATTACACTTCCTTAAGTCAGTATCACGTGGTTCCTTTTCCACAGTCTTACAGAAAGGTTTGAGCACAGGTGTTAACTGTGGAACGAAAGTACTGGTACACAAACAAAGCTGGCATGCTAATGCACTCACCAAGTTAGCATCAATGCTATATTTTGTAAAAACAATTTAATGTCAGACAATACACTCAAGTGGAACCGCTTGTGATGGCACAAAATTAAGCCCTCTATCTAAAAGACTTACTTACTCTGAAGTCAAGACATGTGAAGATAAACTGTCCTCTCCTCTGGAGTTGCGTCATTCTCTAGGGCCAGTATGCACCTCTTCCGTCCCACAGTGAAGTTCCATCCCTTGCTAGTACCTTGCAGTGCCCGGAAAGGGGCTGGAAAATTTTAAAAAACATGTTCCAAATATGCTGCTCGACTATCTTTGGGTCTTGCCCCAGCCAAAGGATGAGGCAGAGAATTATTCACAGTAGTGGTATTAGTATCACGGGCTCCAGTAGATTTGACATCCATAACATGAGCAGTCATTAGGGGCACTGTATCAATCGTAGCAGTAGAGGAAAGTTGTGGCTGTTCAGCCCTCGTATATTGTACATGCTGAGTAGAGACATTAGCAGAAACACTGACAGCCCCTTCAGATCCATGGGGCCATACAAAGATATTACCTCTCCTAAAATCTGCTACATCTCTCGCTAACTTCCTTTTCTTTATCATTTGTTGTCTGTCATCATAGGCAAAGACTGAGCATTACATTGTCAATTTCTGCTACATAAAGTGGTTCTAGATACTTAGTAAAAAGTTCAGCCTGCATTTTTTTCTAACTTCAAATTCAATTCTTGCTCATGTGGGGAAAAATCCATTTAAAAGCCTCATATAATTAAAGCTCAATTCAACGTAAAGAAGCTGCCAGCGTTTCAAAAGAGCAGGATATGTATTACCATAGGTAAGCATACAGAGGACCCGTAAACCTCTCAGTATTACTTTATGGTACAGGAAAGCCTCCATATGAAGGCGTTGCCACTGCAAACGCTCGAGTCTATAAAGTTAATTTTTAAAGTCTCTTAACAAATCTTTAAACATACCCCAATTATTAGGCCCCTCAGGTAACGTTTCTGAAAGAACTGAGCCAAAAAGCAGATTAGTTTCCAATTTAAACAGTTGTTTAAAATGAGACTCTGAGATGCCCCTTCACTGGGCTGATAGCCCAATTCAATATCCACTTGTTCAGCCATGTGCTGCTGGCAATATACACATATTTTATATATTATAGATGATATATGTTCATAGGCAGGTACTAGGCTATCGGCCCAAGGGCCTAAATAAGCCTAGCCAACAAGGTTCCCTGGCTTACACCACCCAAGAAAGTTATTTTCCTGTGCCACTGTCTAACAGACACACAGAAGTGATCCCTGGGGTGTATTTCCTATTTCCCATCCACTCATCAAGATTTTTCTTGAAGAGTGCTAATGAAGATAGCCTTGTACCTACCTATGAACCTATCAATCATATATGTGTGTATATATATATATATACATATATATATATATATATATATATATATATATATGTGTGTGTGTGTGTGTGCGTATGTGTATATATATATATATATATATATATATATATATATATATACATATATACACACACACACACACATATATAGATATTTATATATATATATATATATATATATATATATATATATATTATACACACATATATTTTATATATATATATAGGGTCTATGTTAAATGTTCGAACATCCAAAAAGTCAAACATTGCATGGTCGAGACCAAATGTTCGACATTTGGATGTTCGAACATAAAAAAAAAAAAAAAGAACACACAGAAAAAAAAACACTTTAACAAAGTAGGCAGGGGGGCAAGCCCCCATGTGCCCCCCACACCCCCATACTTAAATATACCAACTCCGAGACCACACTTCAATGCAGAAAAGGGAAATTATCCCTATCTGTACCGTACGGTGCCTTTGAAAGACTATCTTCGAGCATTTGGTCTCGACCATCTAACGTTCAAAATTCTGAGCGTTCGAAGATTTGACAGGTCCCTAGATATATATATATATATATATATATATATATATATATAAAATGTATTTATATCCCCAAGATACAAAAACTGGGCTGGGCTAGACAGAACTTGAATTTCACAGGAACGTGTGCATTTAACTGAAATTTTTGATACACATCCAAAAACGAACTAAAATAAAAATAACAGGGTAATAAAATGTTAATGAGACACTGGTGCTTTCCCAGCTATCTGCTGAAGAGAGGAAATTTAAAGAAAGAGTACAGGAAATTATTTGAGAGTTCATAGGTAAGTTCTAGACTATCTGCCCAAGGGCATTTATAAGCCTAGCCATTGTGTGCCGGCTTTCACCACCCCATTGATTAATTAACTGAGCCTCTGTCAAGCAGAGCCAATGAAGTACTCCCAGGGGTGTATTTTCTGTTACCCATCCACTCGTCAAGGTTTCTCTTGAAGAGTGTTAGTGAGGGGCTCTGCCTAATGTAGTTAGGAATTTTGTTCCAAAGCATGGGGAGTCTCTGTGACAGGAATTTATCCTTCCAGCGTGTTCTATTTATTGTTGTGGCGAGGTTTAGCTCACTAGAGCTCGTGGCTCGCAGTGACTTGGATTTCTTTAGGTAGAGCATGTCCATCAATTCCAAGTTTGACATGGCTTTGTAAGTAAGGCAGAGATCACCTCTGAGTAAGTGATATGCCACGGAGTACCACCGGAGTTTTTTCAGTCGGGCTGCATAGGACATATGTTTGAGGCCAGTAATCCTCTTGGTGAGGTACTTTTGTGGTCTTTCCAGCTGTTGGAAGTGTCTTGTGAGGTACATCCCAAATGGGGCATTGTACTCTATGATGGGTCTGATGAGTGACGAGTAGAGGGGCACTATAACCTCTTTATTTCTAGATGTGAACCCTTTAGTAATTAGATGGGCCACAAAGAAGGATTTCCTAACTACTCTGGCAATATCATTGTCAAAGGAGAGATTGCTATCTACCTGGGTCCCCAGATCTCTTATTAACGTTTCTGTATTAAGGGGGCTGCAACCTATGTGGTAATTTGTGGGTGTTTTCTTTTTCCCAAATGGGATGACTATGCATTTTTTGGCATTTAGCTTGAGGCCATGACTTTGACACCAGGCGCCCATCCCAGTAAGGCCTTTTTGGAGGATGTCCATGTCATCCAGAGAGTCAATTATGGCTCCCAGTTTGCAGTCATCGGCGAACTTGGTCAGCCATAGTCCTCCTGTATTTGCCTGTACTTCTGAGAAGTATATGCTGAACAGTAGGGGTCCCAGGACCGAGCCTTGTGGGACACCACTTGTGACTGGTATAGAGTCGGACCTGGAGCCTGATATTCTTACTGTGTGAGTTCTGTCTGTAAGCCAGTTGGCAACCCATCTTGTATCGTAGGGGTTTATGTTCAGGCTGGTGAGTTTTTCTATAATACCCGAGTGAAGATTGGTGTTGAACGCCTTGGCGAGGTCAAGGTAGGCTGTGTGAACCACCTTTCCGTCGTCTATGGCCTTGGTGACTGTCGCAAAGAAGTCAACCAGGTTTAGCAGGCATGATCTGCCCTTAAAAAAGCCAAACTGGGTTGGGTCAAGTGTTTGGAGGTTCCCAAGGTCTTTGTTGATGAGTTCCATGATGATGTGCTCCATAAAACCAAAAAACAAACAAACCACTAAGAAAATGAAAAAAGGTACCAACTGCAGACCAAATGGAGAATAAAAAACTTTTACTGGTTAGCGCTTTCATGCGAATAATCCTCGCACTTCCTCAGACAGTTAGACAAGCCAAATACATCCAGCTTATATACTTAACAGTATTAATTAAACAATTATTCAATTAATTCAAACAAGCAATAAAATTCAATTAAACAGCGATATAAGACAATTATTACAAAAACATTACTTAAATATAATAATAATGTACTTCATATGAAAAAAAGAAGAATTTATATGAAGAACAAATCCAACACCTAAAATACTTTATATATCATATATAAAAAAATATATTTACCTAAACATGAAATATTGAAACTGAGGTTGAACAGCATGTTTAGGTGGGGGGGTTAGTTTGTTCTGCAGTTCGTGCAAGACACATCCTGGGACACCATCTGGCCCCAATGACACTGTGTTTTTGTTCTTTTGAAAGGCTGTTTTCACCTGTGCGTCTGTGATTTCTGGGACACTACACTTTTTCGGTATTGTTGTGGGCCGTTTTGGAGGCGAGAGGGGGTGAAGTCAATGAATCTATCTGCCAGGATGTTGGCAATATCAGTAGGTTCAGTATATTTTGTGCTATTTTGCACTAGCTCAGAACATATCTGCGAGTTGCCACTTAGATTCTTGACATAGCTAAAGAAGGCTTTGTGGTTACCTTTCGAATCCATGGCTATTATTCTTTCGAAGTTAGCCTTGGATGATTTTATGAGGGACCTTAGTTTCTTACTGATACTGATCAGGGATGTCTTTCCTTCTTGGGTTATTTAGATATTAGAAAAGAGATAAATTTCTTCTGAAAATATGAGGATAGATGGGATTAACATGGCTAGGCTTGTAAAGGCTCTACAGCCACTAGCCTAGTAATCTGCTATGAGCCTATGAACTTAATATAGCTAGGAACTGGGATAAAATTGAAATGGAGTTTAAAACTTTGGTGGAAATAAAAAGAGAGAGATATAGTTAAGAAAAACAAGAATTATTTAGAGGGACTGACAAAAGTTAAAGAATTGCAGAATGGGAGAATCTCACAGAAGAATAACAGGAATTGCAGAATGCTAAACAAAAAATAAAGGATTACTCTAATAATATGCATGAGTTTATAAAGATTGTTGTTAAGCAGCTGTTTTTGATAACTCCAAAACACAAAAACTTTTAGTACAATAACTGAGGCAACAGAAAGTAGAAAGGGCTGTCGCCAAGCTTAATGAACCTATAGCAAAGATACTGGAAATATTTTAGAAATTTCATAAAAGTCTGTATAAAGCAGAGAAATATGGAAATCAAGAAAACGGTACAAATAGAAATTTTTATAGAAGAATTAAATATGCCAAGGTTACAAGTAGATGAGGCTCAATTACTAACAGTTAGGGTATGAGGAGATGAGATAACAATGGTGATGTAGAACTAAACATTTGACACCATTGAACAGAGCACTGATGATCCAGAGGGAAGCTGAATTTAAGAAAATACCTCTGCTGTTGGTGGGTCTCAATGCAGAGAAAGCATTTGACAGAGTATGCTGAGAGTTAATGGAAGCATTTGTATTCCCTGATAAAATTATAAGGCTGATTAGGAAGACATATGAGGAATAAAAGGTGAAAATTAAAGTGGGTAGGTTCCTCTCTGATAAGTTCTGTTTGAGAAGAGGAACCAGGCAGGTGTGTCACCAGGCAGGTGTGTCCTCTTTCCCCTTTGTTATTTGCATTAGATTTAGAACTGTTGGCAAAAAACATAAGGGATTCAGAAATTCAAGGATATAATTGGTATGGTAGTCAGTCAAGAAAAGCTGGCTCTATTTGCAAACAACATTACTTTATAATTGATAAAAGACAGAAAATGACATTTCAGGGCTGTGCAACATTTTAAAGCAGTTTAAAATCTTTTTTGGACACAAAAACACACACAATAGCTATAAATTATATACTCACAAATTGGTTCAGCACTATCCATATTTATGGGGACATGGTAAAAAGAACTACTTAGGAGTATGGATAAAATAATTCTGGTGTGGTAGCTAAGGATATGTGGCAAGAGACTAAACAAAAGATAATACAAAAATTGAGAAACTGGAAGCTCTGTTACAAGGATATGGATAGCATGATACAAACAGTTAAAATGTTTTAGTCCCTTTAATTTTACAAACAGATCAGGCATATTTTTATCAACAAGAGGAGAAGCTGTTGACAGAAACAAGAAGATACTGGGATTTTGGATACAGATTCCTAAAAAAGAATATGAATATAAAATTTTCTGTATGTTTATTTAAAGTAACAAAAATAGTCCAAGAATGAAGCCAACATGGGAATGCAGAAAGGAGATTCTGCCAATACGGATGACTGCAATTAGGGATAGAGGCAACAGGCAAGATGGCCTGGAATTTATTGGAGAAAACGGGCAAAAGAACCAAGGTATTAGCAACAAATTATTAGAGAAGCCAAGAATTTACTTGGACTGTAGGCTATAGATTGATATCAGTCCCTGATAGAGAAGGCAGAGTATAGGCACAGAGAAAGAAATATGGGGATCCTATGTGAAAGACCAGCACTGGTAGTGTTTTTATCTAGAACAAAAAGCTGCTGCTGAAAAGGAATAATTAATAGAGCATATAAAAGATTGCATTATAACTGTAAGAATCAATCAGATGAGGTTAGAAAGTATTTGGAAAAGAGACTGGATAAGAAACTCAAAGAAATAATATGCCACAAGGTGTAAAAGATTTAAGGTCCCAGCTTGGAAGGGTTTGCACAGATATTTTTATACCCAGTGTACACTCCAAAGAATTTCTCCTCAAGTAGACAGCAAATGTTGGAGGTGTGATGGGGAAGAAAGAAGTAATACGGAACACATTTTCTGTGAGTGTAATGAGTTGGCAACTAAAGATTTCCTGCAGAGTAGTCTGTCACAGGCACTGGGTGAGCAAATGATGTTTTGACCTATGATGCAGAATTAGAATTGCCTATAGATATTATATATATATATATATATATATATTACTATTCATATTACTTCATTTGCATTTCATATCTACGCATTTTTTTCTTCTATGCTAACAATACAAGTGTATAAAAAACAATTTACAAACAAGTAAAAATAAAATTAAGTGTGCAATGTGTTTAGGAATATGGAGCATTAAGTGTGCAATGTGTTTGTAATATGGAGCTTTTCTCCCCGGGCCTCCACTGAAAACGGGCTTTCGGGCCCAGTGGACTTCCCCGGTTATCAAACTGTAAATATATACACACACACACACACACACACACACACACACACACACACACACACACAAGACCAGGAAGTACTACCTCTTCTAAAGCCCACATTTAAAATAACAATTGGGAGACAATGGCAACTGACATATTAACTTCAGCCAATTGGAACTCCATTTTTAATCAAGTTAAAGGCCAGCTTCTTCTAATCCAATTTTACATAAAAGCACGTTTATTACCTCAAAGACATGAACGACTAACTGTTACGGGGACAACAACAAACTATTTTAAACACAAAGTTCACAATTAAGAAATGAGGTTTGCTGAGGAAGACTATATTATATTGTGAATTGGTCTAAACAGAATATGCTTTTGAAAGCAACAGCTACAATAGCAATGGCAAATTGTCTACACAGGATCAATAATTAGCATTTTATTAAATTTAGTCTCACACAGTATTCTCCTGGCATGTCATAGTAAACTTACATGCATAATTGTTCTTGACTTTTGTACATCTTTTGTCTTTTTTTTTCCCCTACATCACATTTTAAACAAAAGAGCAAAACTTTAAACAGAAAATAACACTAACTCCATATTGTAAATGAAACGCAACCAGAAATACTAAAGAACCTAAATAAAACTGATTACAGTACAAGTATCATCTCATAAAACTATCAAACACAATATGTTAAATAGTACAAACAAAAATAAAAAATACAGTAATAAAAATCAATAACTTCCTAAGTTTTTAATTGATCCTACTGTAGGACAATGACTTATGTTTACTGTAATAACAGTGACTTTTCCAGTCACTGGGTATGCTTTGCCAATAATTAAAAAAATGTTAAAAATAATATTCCAATGCTGAGTCGTGAAACTAACATATCTTCAAATTTCTACGGAAGATCTAGGACACTTGTGGAATTTTCCTCCAAACATAACATTTAACAGTATCATATTCAAAGTTGGACATGTTTAAGTCAGGAGAAAACAAAAAGTTTGTTCCTTTAAATTAAGGAGTCACTTATGATGGTGCTACATGCATTATACTGTTCATTTATACTGCCCAACATTACAAAACCTCATCCACAAAAGACAGAAAACACCTACAACAGAGCTATTCTGCAGATACTGCCAGAGCAGATATTCAGTATGCATACTAGCTTTCCACAGTTGTAGTCATGGCTCTGTTCTGTAACTCCAGAACATAACAAGAATGAATAACTCACTGTAATCCAACTTGGACAAACGGACTGGTTTGTTTTCTATTTGTAGAATCTCTGAACACCATACCTCGATTAGGACTCTGTCTACATTTGCTCTTAACATCCCCGTCCATCTTACTAACCCAAAAGCTCCCATACCTTGGACATATTGTCTCATTACTGACATCCAGTAATGAAAACCGTATGCACTGTACTCTTCATCTGCTGTCTTTTTAATCATCTTAAGTATTTATTCTAATCTGAAATGAAAATACAAACTCCCACCTTGACATTCACGTAGCAGGTAAAAATGCCCCTAGACCAGCCAACCTACCCAGTGAATAAATAATATTTTTGGTTGTAAATTAGTTATGTTCATTTTAAAGAATTAAGCAAAATTACTTCCAAAAGTCATTGTTTCTACACTCCTAATTAACTGCTAAAAATCACTTTTAATTAGGCTTATAACCACACCTGATGTAGAACTTAAAAAAACAACTTCCTTATGCTTTTCATGCTTCCCATAACTCTCACAGCTCATTTAATGACAGAACAGTTGAAAATTTAGTATCAACCTTTACAATATCCTCTAGCATCTCTCCCTCTCTCTACAGAGAACATCTGCTTTAATGTTAAATATCCATCACGCAGCAATCAGCCAATCATATGATTATTTCTTATATCACATACATGATTCTTTGGGTCAAGACAACATTGTAAAACTAAGTCACAGTATCTGGTTTAATTCTTTAATTCAGTAACTTAATCAATACTTTCGGTCAGATCTTACGTTCTAACTAACAACAAATAGCAAATATTGTGAACCAAGAAAGTAGTAATGTACAAGTCAAGACTTCTGTCTCATCATTGCAATTTTCTCTCTCTCTTTTACGTTATACAAAATTTCCTACAATTTTATCTCTGTAACATACAGAATGCAGCAAACTGCATCTTTTCAGGCTTCTCACTCAAGTTTTCAGATAAACTACCCTGCTTGGAGACATTTAGCTACACCTTTCTTAAAAAAAAAAAAAAAAAAAGAAATTATCAATCATTTCTGACACCATGTAAAATACCATTTTCTAAAAATGCAAAAAATTAAAAATATACAACAAAATAAAATAAAAAAAAGACTACTATAAGATGTACAGCTGCTGGCTCCGTCAGCTTTACTTTAAAAAGACACCACCATCTTAATTGACTATGACATGCATATACAGCTCTGAATAATAGTAAAAGCACCACATACTAAAAGACATATGCACATAGCTCATAAATGAAAGATGTCAATGTCTTATTTTCTTTATCTTGATAAGTAGGCTAGTCTAAGAACCATTCTCAGCCGTGACCAAGCTAAAGGTAGCATTAATTTAATTGCACTGAAGTACATACTTACGTTGTCATGCCAGATGCATGTTAAGGCAAATATCACATGAACGTAATAAAAATGTACTGAATGACACTTGTTAACTGCAACAGTCCAACTGAACAAAAGCCTATTATCAGTGAAGGCCCATGGAGAAAAGCTCCACAATTAATACTACAGCAATATAAAAATGCAATAAAAGTTATTATTTTAAATATGGAAAAATAGCAGTGAACTGGAACTAGAGTAGTAAGAAAACAAAACCAAACAACAATACAACAGTAAAAAAAAAAAAAACACTAGATGTCCAATAGGAAAAAAAAATATGCAGATATTAAACTTTTTTGTCCAGATAAATACCAGACTTCTTCAGAATTCAGAAGTAGTCTGGTATTTATCTAGATAAAGGTGCTTAATCTGGACACTTAAAAAAAAATCTCCATTGGACATCCAGCAGTTCCTTCATTATTTCAGGCATATCAATCTGCCTGAAAATATAGTGGGTATTAATGTGGCAACAGGAAGCAAAGAGATGGGATTTTAGGGAAAGCTGTGCTGATTATTAGGTAGTGAGAGAGAGAGAGAGAGAGAGAGAGAGTCAAGGAGGTGGGATTGCTGGAATAAGTATACAAAAGTACTAAGTAGTAAGAGTGATGTATTATATGGCAGAGGGAGCATGTACTATTGAAGTCACGAGAAAGTGAAAATGCAAGGGAAGGACTAGTTATAGAGACCAAGAAAGTTTTCATTATGTTGATTTGTTTTACTTCTAATGGCAGGGGTATAGTGTTCCATAATTTGGCCAGAATATAGTCTTCATATCAGTTGTTGGATTTAGCTATAGAAGGTTTTTGTGTTTGTGAATTCAAGTGTCCACCTAAGATATGCATGTCCACAGGAGAGGATGAGCTTAGGCAATTACTGAGTTTATGTAGTCTGCATGTCCTCGCGGCGGGTGGGTGGGTGTTCGAAAGACATGCGTAAATGAGCGTGCCTTCATTGAAGGTTGAACGTCGAGCTGGCACCTCGTTCATGAAAATCTACTGCCAATCATTAGCGGACCGGAGTTCCGCTGTGGCGACCCCTAACCGGGAAAAGCCGAAAGACAACAACAACAACAACAACATGTAGAATATTTTGGGGACAAGTTTTAATTGGCTGAGTGTAACTAGGTGGTTCAGCTAGAA
The DNA here is from genome assembly GCF_019279795.1 of Protopterus annectens. Lineage (NCBI taxonomy): Eukaryota > Metazoa > Chordata > Ceratodontiformes > Protopteridae > Protopterus > Protopterus annectens. The sequence continues at coordinate 1,274,741,345 of NC_056732.1, read as the reverse complement.
CCAGTTTTAATTTTTTTTGGGGGGGGGGCAGACAATGATGTGTTCCATTTTGTGCATTTGCTTCAAAACTGACAACTTTGTTGCAAATGTTTTCTAACCTTTGTTTTTTTTTTTGTTTTGTTTTTTGTTTGGTAATGCTGGGTATTACAGATTAGCAATAGAGTAGAATGGACAGAAGCAGAATCTGTTATTTGAAAAAGTGACGTTTGAGTTATAAGAGTGCTTTAGATTTGTAGAATATATCTGGCTTTGTGTTGATTTCAATGAAAACTTAGTCAAGGCAAATGTATACAATTAAAAGTTGAAAACATTCAAATATAAGCAGCCCAAGTTACTTTTCCATTTTCTACATGTAATAAAATTAAAATGTGGCACAGAGCGAAACAGACTATTCTGCAGGAGATGAGAAATAAAAAAACAGCTGCTCACACTTGCTGCTTACTTTTAGAAAAAGGCACCAGCCGAAGACATAAGTGAAGTTATAAAAGGAAGCCATCCACCCACCATCTACCAAACAAAACAAGCTAAATGCCCGAACAAGGAAGAGATCAAACTTTAGGGGGCAGTACTACAAGGAATGTTGACTTAGCTGTCCCACACTGGCATCTCATCATATAGACTGCATGGATTCTGCCCATTTACTGAATTTATAGCTATAATAAATCCTCCCACAAAACAGTGCATTTATTTGAAATGCTCACTGCAACAATAGATCTTTGACAGACAGTGTATAAACATAGTACTGATACTTCCCTGCCTCGCATCCTTTCTTGGACTGGAGTCCTTATGTTTAATTCCCTGCCATCATCTGCATGACACTCAATATGCTTACAATTTATACACAAGGAACTGATGACTGTGTGCATTAATGCGAGTTTTACAGGGGACACCCATCAGCTAGGAGACATCAGGGAGATGTAAACATTACCTTAGTGCATAGCGCTCAACCTTCCACCTTCAAAAATAGGAAAACTATATCTCATGATGTGGAAAAAAGTGGAACACTTTTAAAAGACTTACCAACAACTTCAACTAGCAAGCCTGTAGAATGATTAAAATGTGATATTTTAATTACATAATGGTTATTTTAATGAATTAGGATGATTCAGTTCTATTTACCAAGGACATCAGTTAAAAAATTGCTAAAAGTGAATGCATGACAGAACCTTTCGATGTGGAACTTAAGGGCATGAATGTTTAAGACCTCAAAAGAGGAACGTCCATCTTAATGACATACTCTTGAGAGATATACCTTACTACAGGTATCTTTCAATGCTTCAAAATCGACCAAACCGCTAAGTTATGACCATATACCCTATTACTGCTGTGCTTCCTACAACTACATTTATTCCTAGCCTTTAGCTAGATATGGGTACATCTGTTCATTACTATGTTTCATATTGTATGTATAGCTAATGTTTGCTGCATGCATTATTTGTTATTGTATGTATATTCAATTGTTCACGTACTCTGTTGCTCATCTATTGTTCTGTGGAGCTTTTCTCCCGGAGCCTCCACTGAAAAAGGACCTGTGCCCAGTTGGAATTTCCTTGGTAAATAAATAAACTACTGATGAACAGTACAGCAAGACACTATATCACTGCATAATATCTTGACAGCCTCTATGTTTAAATAACGGCGGTATGTTGCAGTTTGACATTATGTAAGCATTTTTAAAGGCTTGCCCAAAATAAGCTTCTCATGTGTTGTCACTGTCAAGATAATCCAAAGCTCTAGGATGTACAGTGAATGCTACTACTAATAATAATAATCAGTTATACTTGCCGCAGCAAATTGTAGGTGAGAAAGTTTCAAAATCGACTGTTTAACAGAAATTTGTAAAATACATTACATATAACTACTATAACCTACTAAAAATAAACAAGTGTAAATATTAGAATTGATGTAATGAATAGCTCAATTAACATGTCATACTTCAACGAAATGCTATCAATAACAAGTAGTACTGTAAATATAAAAAAAAACTAGTTAAGCAACGGGTGAAACAGAAACGTGATCGCAAAATAACTTATTTTAAAACCCACTCGCCTTCAAGAAGTTGTATTTGCCTACGAAGAGCTTCGCTATCCTCCATGACAGTACAAACAGTGGCGCTCAAAGCACATCATCAAAAAGTGCCAACGACGACTACCATACGTACTGGAAAATACAAAGTTAATTTGTACTGGTGGGAACCTTTAACGTATGTTAATGTTTTAAAACCGGAATAATTTTTGTGATGGTAAACTGTGTTATGTCTCTTATCGTTTACGCATAATAAGCGTACAACTAAAGTGATGCATTTCGTACAGGATACATCATTGTCAGTAATTTGCTTTTCCCAACAAAATTGTTGTTCAGATAGAATCCAGTAATCTGCGTTGTGCAGACTTTATCAGGTCTTTTTTCGCTCTCTGAATTGGCTTGCTGTTAGTTGTACCGCATACTTAGCGACTGGGAACATATAATATATTGTTAAGAACTTGGAAGTTATCTGAGAAGAACTTAATTGAAACAAACGAGTAGAGTTTTACGATATTGGCCCAACGCATAAAGAAATTCTACAGGGTGAACATTTTTGAAGAAAGACCTAAACCAATACAGTTATTAATAGAATCTACGTCAGAGGGAGACTCCACTAAAAACAGAAATACGTTGGTCATGTAAAATGCTAGAAGATAACTTTTAGGCAACACAGTGAAGACTTGAGAAAACAATGGAATAAGTGGCTAGGGAAAATATGTAGGGCTCCATGATGTTCATCGTGCATACAGCTGCAGTAATCACAGATGGGTTCTCTGCCGTCAGGCGGGTCTTCGGTCGGCCGAATTCCAAAGTCTAGGTCCGGCGTCGGCTGCTGTCGCTTTCTTTCCTGACGTCAGTGAGGCAGGGGTATATGAGAGACAGCCGACGCCATTTTCTTCAGTCTTTTTTGCCGCGAGGTGCCCGAAGCAGAAGCAGTTCGCAAGTGCCGGTCGGCCAGCTCCTGAATTTACGAAAAATTGGAAACTGAAGTCTTCATTAAAGCTAAGTACCCCGTTGGGGAAACTTTTCTTGCCTCAGACCGATGTCAGAAAAAGTTAACAATTGTATTTCTTGTGGGAAGTAAATACCGCATAAGGATTTCCATTCCCTCTGCATACCTTGTTTAGGCCCAGACCACGACGTCTCGGGCTGTCGCTTTTGCACTACTTTCAATAAACGCACTATTAAGCGTCGGGCGGAGTTCGCCCAACACTTTTTTGGTAAAGCCTTTGATTATAAAATGTCGTCGGAGACTCCGACTACCGTTTTGTCCAAAAAACACAAGGACTGACACGCGAGGTCCGCGGTCCCCACCGACACCACGCCAAAACTGGCTACACGTAGTCCGGTTCTCAGCGCGACGCCTATGCAGTCCCTGACTACCGACGACACTTCTTTGGTGGTGTCTTCTGTAACCGAGACCGCAGGTACCTCGGCCCATACCCAGACTACAACCACCGAAGCCACTGTGAGCGTTGAGCCTCCTAATGTGGACAGGTCCACTTCCACCCATGGTGTTTTTAGACCGTCATCTTCCTTTTCCATTAAGGCCTTTACTAAGTCCAAATCAGCCAGGCATCCCAAGAGGCCTGTTGCACAGGGCCCATCCCCAGGCCCCATGCCTAAAAAGCAGATGCTTAAAATGGCTGAGGATTTAATTACTCTTATCAGGAGTTCCCAACCCCCTCCAGACAAGAGATCCAGAGTGGAGGAAGATTCTCCCTCTTCTGATCAAGGCTCCATTTTTTCAGAACATTCTGATGTAGAGGAACACTCTTACTCCCCTTTTGAAGATTCTGATGCAGAGCAGTCCATTCCTTCTGTATCTCCTCCTGAGGAGTTTTCTTTTGGGGAAATCTTGCACACCTTGAGGGAACACTTCCATTGGGAAGGCCAAGACTTTTCTGATTCCAAGAAAAGACTTTAGGGAATTTCTTTTGTTACCTCAACACAGACCTCTGGCGATACCTCCTGTCTTGGACGTACTTGATGATGTTTATTCGGAGGCTTGCCTTAATCTGGATTCCCTGCCTCCTGCCCCAGTCAAGCCTGATAGGTACTACAGAGTTCCTAACTCTCACCAGTTTCTTTACAAAAGCCATAATGCTGACCCTGAAACCATTTCTCAAGGCCCCAAGGGAATGAAGGCCTCTACTGCTAAGAATCCACTACCTTCCGAAAGAGAGTCAAGATCCTTAGAAAGGTGGGGAAAAAAGGTATATACCTCGGCCACCCTAGCCATGAGGGCCTTGAATTGTCAGTTTCATATGCTTAAATATCACCAGTTTCTGTTATCACAATTAAGAAATAAAATGTCTTAACCTGAACAACCAGATTTGAAGGAGTTGCAGGATATGATGCATAGTGCAGAACAAGTGGGTAAGCACACCTTACAATGTGGCTATGATGCCCTAGAGGCCTCAAGTAGAGCTGCTGTTACAGGATCAGTCATTCGTAGACATGCATGGCTTAGGGAACAAATCTTGCCTGATCATGTGAAAGCTAAACTACTAGATGCTCCTTTACAAAAGGATGTGCTATTTGGTACTAATGCTGAGGAGATACTACGGAAAATGGAAGAAAAAGCCATATCTATGCAAACTGTCAAAGCTTCTCTACAGGTTCAACCACCACATTTTAGCAGAAATTGGCCTTCTAAAAACTGGTCCTTTCCAGCCACAGACAAGCCCCAAAGAGGTAGATACAGGCGCACTAGGGGCAGAGGGCAATCACAAGGATCATATAGAGGCAGGCAATGGCAAACTCCAGCACCAAGAGGTGGCGAAAACAGTGCACAGCAATACAGGAAACAAACCCAATGACTTCCTCCTTTCCATGCCAAGCAAGTCTCAGCTGGCAGCACCCTTGGGAGGAAAGCTGGCATTATTTACAAGAACTTGGCATATTGTCACAACAGACAAATGGATCCTGGACGTTATAAACAGAGGCTACAGATTTCATTTTCACAATCTCCCAAAAATGAGAGGCATGACAAACCTGCCACACAATCAAAGGGCAGAGGCACAACTACAAATTTCAAAGCTCATAGACATGAAAGCTATTCAAGAGGTACCTACTCACGAACAAGGTCAATAAACAGAGGCTACAGATTTCATTTTCACAATCTCCCAAAAATGAGAGGCATGCCAAACCTGCCACACAATCAAAGGGCAGAGGCACAACTACAAATTTCAAAGCTCATAGACATGAAAGCTATTCAAGAGGTACCTACTCATGAACAAGGTCAAGGTTTTTATTCCAGGCTATTTCTGGTACCAAGGAAAGGAACCGACTGGAGACCCGTTTTGGATTTATCCATCCTAAACACATTCTTACTCGTACCAAAATTCAACATGCTCACATTACAGCAGCTTCTTCCCATGCTGGGCAAGGAGTTTTGGCTGGTAACATTGGACCTCAAGAAGGCATACCTGCATGTCCCAATCAGACAAAGCTGCAGAAGATACCTCAGATTTCTTGCAGGTTTAATCCACTATCAATTCTCTGCATTGCCCTTTGGCTTATCTACTGCGCCCAGAGTATTCACGAAATGCCTGGCATCAGTAATTGCCTATTGCAGACTTCAAGGGATACAAATTTACCCTTATTTGGATGACTGCCTGATCCAAGCAGACAGCAAGCACATACTTCTGGAACATCTGGCTTATGCAACACGGTTACTGAATTCTCTGGGATACACAATCAACAAAGAGAAATCCAGGCTAACACCATCTCAGAAAATAACTTTCCTGGGTGCCAACTTGGACACAAACACCCAGATGGCCTATCTTACGCCAGAAAAACAGGGGCAACTAACTCAGTACTTCAAAACACTAGCAAATTGTACCAGGCTTACTGCAAGGAAAATCCTGCAGGCTCTGGGCTTCATGGCATCTTGCATTCTTTTAATCCTGTGTGCAAAGTTGCATATGAGGAAACTTCAATGGTACCTAAAAAGCCTATGGTCTCAACACAGCCACAGTTTGGAAACAATAATACCAATAATTCCATGTTTGCAAAAGGAATTTCTATGGTGGGCCCAAGCATGTCAAACAAACACAGGTCTCCCATTCTGCAAGCCTCAAGCAAATCAAGCCATCACAACAGACGCCTCAGATTACGCCTGGGGGGGCGCACATGACAGACAGGTGCATTCAGGGCAAATGGTCCCAAAAGGAAAAGCACCTTCACATCAATCAAAAAGAAATGCTAGCAGTGATAAATGCAATTACAGCTTTCAAGGACCTCCTGCATCCAGGACAATTATTGATAAGAACAGACAACACCACAGTAATGTGGTACATAAACAAACAAGGAGGAACACATTCATACCCCCTGTGCAGACTAGCCATGACACTTTGGAACTTGGCTGTGGAATGGCAAATCGAACTTCAAGCACAGTACTTGCCAGGCTTGGAAAACACGCTGGCAGACAATCTAAGCAGAAATATGACAGATCCACATGAATGGAAGTTGCATCCTCAAGTGTTTACAAAGATAATCCAAGCGTGGGGGAGGCCAGACATAGATCTCTTCACCTCCCACAGGAATCATCAATTGGAAAAGTTTTGTTCAAGGACCTTTCATCCAAAGGCCTGGAGAGTGGACGCCCTTTCATTCAGTTGGACAGCATGGACAGTTTACGCTTTCCCACCTCTGCCTGTTCTGCCCAAGGTGCTCTTGAAAGCAAGAGCAGACAGACTGAAGATGATACTGATTGCTCCAGACTGGCCAAGACAACACTGGTACCCACTCCTGAGGAGCCTAACACATACTCCTCCCTGGCCCCTACCTCTAATGCCTCTTCTGCTGACTCAGCACAGCTACAAAACTCTTCACAATCAGCTGAAAACACTCAATCTCGCTGCATGGAAAATTCTTTAACACCACAACAGACCCTACTCCCCAAAGAGGTGCAGGATGTCATTTTGGAGGCCAGAAGGCCATCTACTAGAAAGGCTTACTCCGCAAAATGGAAACGGTTTTGCTCTTGGAATGAGAAAAAAGGCCAGGACCCTAGAAAACTGAATTTGCCTCAGGTATTACAGTATCTAGCTGAGCTGCTGAACAGTGGACTTTCATTTTCCTCCATAAAAATCCATGCCTCAGTCATTTCTGCAGAATTCAACACGGATCCACCCGTATTCTCTCACCCACTCTTAAGACAGTTCCTCAGAGGGGCTAAGAATATAAGACCACCAAAGAAACAACCAGTGCCAGCCTGGGATCTTAATTACATTCTAGAAAAATTAACATTGCCTCCCTTTGAACCAGCTGCCTCAACAGATTTGCAATATTTGTCCTGGAAAACAGCTTTCCTTCTGGCCATTACCTCAGCTCGTAGGGTTTCGGAACTACAAGCCCTCATGGCTGTGCAGCCCTTTCTCATCTTCCATCAGGACAGGGTTTCCCTTCGAACCAACCCGTCATTTATGCCTAAAGTGGTATCCAGGGTAGCTTTAAATCAAGCCATACACTTACCTACCTTTTACCCCAATCCTCAAAACAAAGGGGAAAGGCTGCTACACTCCTTAGACATCCATAGACAGCTACGTTATTATTTGGACAGAATAAAGCCTTTCAGGAAATCAGAACAACTTTTTGTGTCCTATGCTGTAGGAGCTCAAGGGAAGCCAGTTACCAAACAGACAATTATAAAATGGATAGGCCACTGCATACGGTTTTGTTACTCCTATCATGGAAAATCTGTCCCTACAGGCATCAGATCCCACTCCACCAGGGCCACAGCTACCTCTACAGCCTTCCTCAGAGGAGTTCCTACCAAAGATATTTTGGAGGCAGCCACTTGGAGTTCTGTGCATACCTTCACAAAACACTACCACCTGTCTTTATATTCCAAAACTAGAGCAGGCTTTGCCACTGCTGTGTTGCAGGGCATTCTGGCTCATCCCAGTTCCACCTAGTGCCTACCACCCTGTGCGTAGCTTTGGGATTCTACCCATCTGTGATTACTGCAGCTGTATGCACGATGAACATAGTACAGTTTTGCACCTACCATAAATGTAGATGTTTGAGTGCTAATACAGCTGCAGTACAGTTTTCCCTCCCCCCTTCCCCTCTTGGTAAAGGCCTAGGGCCTAACCCCTCTTCATACAACCTGATTGGGTTATCCTTCTATGGTATATTTGCTTGCAACTACTGATTTTTGATTATATTGCATTGCATGTATATAAATATAATTTATGTATTGCATTCCTACTGGGGGCACCTGACATCTGGGGCAAGAAAGACTGAAGAAAATGGCGTCGGCTGTGTCTTATATACCCCTGCCTCACTGACGTCAGGAAAGAAAGCGACAGCAGCCGACGCCAGACCTAGACTTTGGAATTTGGCCGACCGAGGACCCGCCTGATGGCAGAGAACCCATCTGTGATTACTGCAGCTGTATTAGCACTCGAACATCTACATTTATGGTAGGTACAAAACTGTACTTTTTGCGACTAACTCAAGAAGATTGTGCATATTCGCTTGGAAATCCTTACACAGGTATTTTTATATTCATAGTACGCTAGCTAAAACGTTTTCCACAACTGATGAATGATGCTATCATACTGGATGTATGATTGCAGGTAGTGAAGGAACTGGAAATATGTTTTTGGTGTTATAGCAAACTGATTGTCTGGAAACGGGAAATGCACAGTATGGAAGATGAAATTTGGGGAAATAAAGTCAAAATGTGATGTATTGCTGTTGAGCTGGGATCCATTGTTGAAATTACATCAGTATAAGCAGGTACTTACTGTAGTCAGGGGTCCAAATGGAGAGATGAAAAGTCAGCAAGCAAAGGAGAATAGTAGTGCTGAAATTGGATTCATCTTGAAGTCTTGGTGAGTACCTTCGCGAGGTGAACTCTTCACAAAATCTCACCAAGGCGACAGTGATATATAGACTGTATTTATATAGCATATATCATGGACAGAAGCAAGTTAAAAACTAAAAAAAAAAAGCTGGGTGCACAAGACCCAGGATAAAAATGTGCCCAATCCTGGTAGACAAACTGGTGCCAGAACTGGAAAAGACAGTGTAGAATACTAAAAACATGGAAACAGTACTACAGTGGGGCTAGGCTAGGGCCAGGGGGAGGATGCCCCCCTCCCTGTTGTAGAAGAAAGTAGTAGTCCACAAAAATCATAAAAACTGATAGGCCAAAGAAGAGCCACAAAGACGATAAAGTGGTCAAACAAATATTATACCTAATAACCTTGATTACAGATAACATCATAGTCATGCCTTTAGAGTTTTAGATCTGTCAGCAATTAATAACTCAGCTTCTATTAAGGTCTAAAATGCTTTCTAACACCTGTAGATTAATAAAAATAAAACATCAAGACAAAATTCTGTACTCCAGTACTGGGAAAGCCAAAACAAGGAAATAACACTTGACCAAAAACTTGAGGCGATTGACATAATAAAACTAACCCCCTTCAAAAAATTAATATATACTAAGCTTATGATAACCAATAATGCCTCTCATACTCCTCTATTCCTAAGTAAAATTAATCCAAACATTTCACATCTCTGCCCAACTTGTCCTAATTCAGTAGCTGACACCATTCATATATTTTGGTCCTGTAAAAACGTCTACAAACTGTGGTGCTCCTTGACAGCGCAACGTGAGAAAATGGGATATATGAAGTCAACCCTCTCCTGGGAATTGGCAATCTTGAATATATTTCCTAGCTCCTATAACTTTGAGTTTAAACATGTAATTGTAACACTTTGTGCATTACTCAAAACCTATATTACACTCAACTGGCTTGATACATCCAAAACATCTTGGAAGGAGTTTAAATCTATGGCTACCAAGTATGTTATGGCAAGCAAACTAAGTACAATAAGCAAAAAGAAAAGAAAATACTTCCAAAAATACTGGAGTAACCTTATAGAAGTTCTAAACTAGATTCTCTCTTATCTGTAATTCTTTTTTTGCCTTTATCTCCCCCTCACTTAAACTGTTTCCCTCTTAAAATGTGACACCACTTGTTTTTAACTTACAAGTCGAGGTTGTCAGTCTCCAACCATTCCACTTAAGGTTATAGTAAAAATCTATCATCACAACCCTACCTCTATTGGAAGTAGTAATACCCAACTTTATGTTGATAACTTCCCTTTAGTGACAATCAAGTGTATATATTGTATATAGTTAGTTAAAATTAGTTTTAATTATATGGGTGCATATTCTTATAAGTGTTAACTCATCATGTGCAATTGCAAATATTTCCTCTTATGGTCCATTGTTAAACTATAAGCAATTGCTTAGCAAATGTTAATAATTCTTCTTGCAGTCTGTGTTGATTGCATCTGACAACAAGCAAACAATGCTAGTGAATGCAATTCTTTTTGCCCTTTTTAACTGATTTTCTTATATTTGTATCTGTATTTGTATATTGAAAATTGTAATAAAAATCATATTATAAAAAAAAAAAAAGATGATAAGGTGGACTATTGAGGATAAGAAGGAAATTATGTATCGCTACTACTATGCAAAAAGCCCTGAATTTCCAGACACAAGATATACAAAATGATTAAGAGAGAAATTAGAGGAAAGAAAAATACTTCCTCAAGAAAAATTGTCACAAGCTTCAAATGAAAACTTGTGTTCCTTAATACAACAGATTTGTGAAAAACAGTATATAGATCAAGAAAAAGAAGCATCTGAGGAACTGCAAAAATATAAACAACAAAACCAAGGGATATTTGAAAAATATAAAAAAAAGAAATATGGACATGGGAAAGAAAGAAAGTTTTGATATGGTGCAATGTTTATGCAAAGGAGAAAGCCAAATTAATCAATGTAAAGAAGGCAGCCTCAAAGATATTCAAAAAGAAATACAGGCAGAGGCATCCGGATATGGAAAATTTCACAATAAAAAAAATAAAATCACAAAGATGGACTGTAGAAAAGAAGATTAGTAAAGTACAAGATAAAAATAGAAGTTATGGAATGCCTGCAAAGGTGAAGGATTGGGTGTAGAAGGTTTAATACAGGTTACATCACAGCAGGATGGAGTGAGCCCCCAAAGCAGGGAGAAACAGGAAGATCGGGAAACATCTGAAGAAGAAATATGGACATGGGAAAGAAATAGAGATTTAATATGGTGTAATATTTATGCAAAGGAGAAGACAAACCTAAACAATACAAAAAGAGCAGCACCAAAGTTATTTGTAAAGAAATATAGGCAAAGGAATCCAGATATGGAAAACTTTACAATACAAAAAATAAGAAGACAGAGCAAAAGTAGAAAAGGAGATTGGTAATGGAGAAGTTAAAGAAATAGAAATTGATGTTATGGAGTACCTGCAAAGTGAAGGATTCAGTGTAGAAAATCTAATTCAGAAAGCACTACAACATGATAGATTAATGGATATCCAAATTAAGGGGAAACTAGTGGAATGGGAAGTAATTGATCAGGTGCTATATGAAGATAATTTGGAGTCTTCCACAGGAAACCAGTAAAAACGTTCACTTGAATCTAGACAGCAAGGGAAGGAACAGGAAACTGTGGAAACTTTAATGCAGTTAATGTTGAGGAGTGATAGGCCAGTGAGTTCCCATATGATAGAGTTATGCATGGTGAAGGATGAAATTGAAGAGAACATGCCACAGGAAGATGCTATAGAATGTTCTATAGAATGCCCGCAGGAATTGGAAAACAAGGAATATGCCCTCAGTTTGGAAGAAAATGAGCTAAGAAAAGAGTTGCTTGATTTAATAGACATAGGTATGTCAAGATCATTGAAAGAAATAGACTGCAGAAGGTTAATAAAACCGCAAAAGTCAGAAGTCTGATAAAACAGATGAACACAGTAATTAGGACTGTCCATAGAGATCCATGCAATATAACAGAAGTAAACAGTATATAGGTTCATAGGTTCATACTAGGCTATCTGCCCTAGGGCATTTATAAGCCTAGCCAGAATGTGTTTGGCTTTCGCCACCCATTTTAAATTTATTTTGCTATGCCCTTTTTCGAGGTTAGTATACTGTGCCTCTGTCTAACAGTGACACACAAGTGATACCCGGGGTAAACCTACGATCTCCCATCCACTCATCAAGATTCTTCTTGAAGAGAGTCAGTGAGGGACTCTGCCTAACTTGGACTGAGATTTTATTTCAGAGTGAAGGGAGCCTCTGGGTTATGAATCTGTCCCTCCAGCATGTCCTATTTATTTCAGTGCTGAGGTTCAAGTCTCTCGAGCGTGTAGCTCGATGGGATTTGGATTTTCTGAGGTATATTATTTTTGTGCTGCTAAATTAATAACTGATAATGTTCTAACACAAGAACACAGGGTAGCAAGGGAAAGGAAGTGGAGAAATCAAACACCATCATGTAAATATCAAATAGAGAAAATTATAAAGCAGATAAGACAAGAAGCGTCACTGTTAGAAGACTATAGAAGAGGGAACAGATCATCAAAAATACTAAGATAGATGTGATAAAAGCAATGTGCAGTATTAGAACAGACTGGGATCTATCATGCACTGTCACAAATAAATTAAACTTTCAAAACAGGTGGAAAGACTTAGAAGATATGAGGATAAATATAAAGGAAAAGTACAAAATAAGCAATTTATTGATGATCCAAAAAAGTTTTATAGAGAATTGAGAAATAAGGTAAAAGGAATTGAAAGACCACCAAAAAAAGAAGAAATAGATACATTTTGGAGAAGTATCTATGAATATCCTGTGGATCATAACAAAGATGCTAAATGGATAGAAGAAGTTAAAGAAAGAATAAGAGGGTTAAAGGTACAGTATATGAAATGGGCTGAAGTAACAGCCAGAAAGTTTGAAATAAAGTTAAGAAAATCCTCTAATTGGAAAATTCCAGGCCCAGATGCAGTGCCTAATTTTTGGCTGAAAGTATTAACATCTTTGCACAAAGATTTAGCCATGAGTAAGAATTATTTATATGCACACCCCGAATAGACACCAATCTGGTTAACAACAGGAAAAACAATGCTCCTACTTAAGAATGAACCTACAAGCTACCCTAAAAATTATAAACCAATAACTTACCTTCCGACGACATATAAACTATACATGGGAAATGATGCCAACAGAGTTTATAGTCATTTAGAAGAAAACTCAATTATGGCAGTAGAACAAAAGGGCAATAAAAGAAAGTCATATGGAACAAAGGATCATTTGTTGTTAAATAAAGTCATAGCGGAGAACTGTAAAAAAGGGAAGAATCTAAGTATGGCATGGATTGACTACAAAAAAGCATTTGATAGTATCCCACATTCATGGATAAAAGAGTGCTTAAAAATGTGTAAGATACACCCTACACTGATCGACTATATTACAATGACCACGAAACAGTGGCAGATCACTTTGCAATTAAGCCATGATGAAGGACAAATTATTATCCCAGAGATAAAAATCCAAAGGGGGATATTCCAGGGTGACTCCCTGTCACCTCTGCTATTCTGCCTTGCTCTTAACCCATTAAGCTGTTTACTTAATAGTTTAGGCCATGGCTGTAATTTGGCTCCTAGAAAACAACGAAGTGTAAAGACTTCCCATGTATAGCTGATCAGATGAGGAACTGAAAGCACAACTGCAAGTTGTCAAAACCTTTTCAGATGATATAAGAATGTCATTTGGTCTTGATAAATGTGCAAAAGTAACCTTTAAAGCAGGAAAATTGCAACATCAGGAAAACATCAGTTTGGGACAAGAATGTTATATAAAATAACTTGAGCAAGAGGGAGTATATAAATACTTGGGAATTGATGAAGGATCAACAATAAAACATGAACAAATGCAAATAAAACTTGGTAAGGAATATTTCAGAAGACTTAAATTAATCCTAAAAACAGAACTGATATCTAAGAACAAAATGCAAGCTATAAACCAATTTGTTCTTCCTGTCCTAACTTACAGTTTTGGACTGATTGGCCCCAAAACGTGTTGGATAGAGTAGATAGGAAAACAAGAAGGATGCTTCATGCTCGTCAAATGATTTATAAAAATCAGTGTATACCAAGATTACATATCCCCCTTTCCGAAAAAGGGATGGGCCTCATTGAAATCGATTACATGTATAAGATCATCCTTTGTAGGACTGCACACATATCTGCTGACCTCACAAGACCCAAATGTAGTGAAATTGTTGAAACACGAAGAAAATAAATGTAAATTGACTTCTGTGCTTAATTTAGCAGAAGCATATTGGCGTCAAGCAGGAATGGAAATCAAACCAGAAGTGGATAAAAATTAAGCAACAACTGAATGTGCCAAAAAAAACAGAAGAAAGAATATAAGGAGAAAGACCAGATGAGAAGGCGAGAAATGTGAAAGAAGCATGAATATAGTTGTAAATATAGAAAACTTCTGGAAGAACCTCACGTTGATCAGAAACGAAAGCAGGAATGGTTTAGGACAGGTGAATTCAAACTATAAGATGAGAGGTTAATATTGGCAGCCCAAAATAGTGGGCTACATGCACATTGGTTTACAAAGTCCATTGAACATGTGGGAGAAACAGACAAATGTAGGTTTTGTAAAACCCAATTGGAAACAGTTGCACATCTCGTTGCTGGTTGCGACATACTAATGGCAGAAGGACTGTATACTGAAAGGTATAATAATGTGGCAAGATTGTGCAAACATTATGGTATTGAAGTGAAGGAAAAACACTGGAAATATGAGCCACAAAGCATCATAGAAATGAAGTTTATTTTATTTTTTATTTTTATTTATTTTACATTTGTTGACCGGGCTAGTCTAGCTGGAGAAATTTCCATTTTCAGTAGCGGCCCGGGGAGAAAAGCTCCACAGAGTGAGGTACATACAGCAAAACTCTCAAAACAAAATAAACTAATGATAATAATAACAGTAATAATAATAATATTAGAGTTAGTAATAGGGTTTGCAATAAAAAACAAAAACTAGTAAACCCTTCAATGTAAAGTACTACTACAGGAGTTAATTCCTATGACACACAATACTATCTACATGACATTGTACAAATTGAGAAAGAGAAGGAAGAAAAAAGAAAAAGCTCAATAGATCGTAAATAAAGGAAAGTATGTAAAAAAGTAGAGTGAAAAGAGAGTATGGGAAAAGTTAGGGATTAAATGTAGAAAATAGCAAACAATACAGATAACAGGTAGAGAAGTAGTGGGAGAGAAGAGAAGACAAATAGTGAGAAGTGTATCAAGGAGTAAGAGAGATAGTTTTATTTAGTTAGTCATAGTGAAAAGCTAATCAGGTTTACTGCATGAACAAAGCCAGTGATTTTGGAAATGCAGTTTAATATTTTGTTTGAAAAGAGGCAATGATGTGATCTTTGTTATGTTAGAAGGTCACATGTGATCACCCGTTACCAACAGTTCAAAAGATAGATGCTAGAAAACCGCATATAGTGGTCCAAGAAAAAAAAGACAAGAGTAGTATTGACCATTGAAATCACCACACCCAGTGACTACAGTGTCTTGCGTATAGACACATAGTCATAAAATATCAGGAACTGCAGGCAGAAACAAGAGCAATGTGGGAGAAAGATACTCAATTCCAATAGTAGTAGGAGCAATGGGTCTTTTAAAAATAATCTGCAATCATACTTAGATATGCTACCAATTCATGTAACTCCATCCGAACTGCAGAAGGAGACATTACTGGGCACATTGCGGGTGCTGCAAAGAGCACTTTTGGCTGACATCAAAGGCTGAAACAATACTAATTTCATGAACTTTAATCGTACTTTGACTTAGGAATGGGGTTCATTTCCACCATGGTATTAGAAACCCAGAAAATATGGAGAAATTAAAAAATAGTAATATTAGCAGGAAACAAATCAGTTACTAAGAAATGGATATCTATGGAGGTACCAACAGTGCTAAGTATAATTGAACTAATGGCAGAGGTGGAGAAAGGTGAATAAAGAGTGAGAGAAGAGTTGGACAAATGCCAATTCAAAAGGCAAATGTGCTACACATTTGAGAGGTGTAACTTACTACAGGGGATCTTTCACTGCTTAAAAATCGACCAAACTTACAAGTGATGACCATAGAATCTCTTACTGCTCTGCTCTCTAAAAAATGCTGAGAAAGAGAACATCCAGCCACTATATCACTGCATAATATCTTGAGAGCATTTATGTTTAAATAACAATGGTATATTGCAGTTTGATGTTATATAAACATTTTTAAAAGCTTGCCCAAAATAAGCTTCTCATGTGTTGTCACTGTCAAAATAATCCAAAGCTCTAGGATATACAGTGAATACTACTACTACTAACATTAGGACTTGAGGTATGAGCTGAACACAGACATGACCTGGCAATCCACTCGAACCTTCCAAAACCTGGGAACTGTTGACCCTACAGTATTAATGAAAGAAATGAATCATTGAAAACAATGAATTTATCTTGCTTTGGGTGTTTTGCAAGTTAAGATTAAATAGTTAAGAGAGGGATTAAGCCAGAGCCCCATATATTTGAGTGAAGTGACTCTTTCATTTGGAGTTTTGTTGTGATTGAAGATTTGCAGCACAGCAGGAGGTTTTGAAGAGTTTTTTTTATTAGTGCCACATGCTCTCCTCTGAACAGCATGATTTCCAGTCTGGCTAAAGCAGGTGATACTGGTTTAAGTATCGAGAATGCAGAGAATAGAAAAGCTTTTCTAGAAGTCTCCCTAATGTAAGTATGGAGACTGGATGATGGTGGGAGACTGAGGTGGGTTTCAGTTGTCTACATAGTAGTTTTACGGTGGCTGTTTTCCAGAGATCAAGCATGTTATCCTGTGCTGAGCATAGGTTGTGTATGCGTTGGAGAGGGTTCATAGGCAAGTACTAAGCAGTCTGTAGACCATTTCAACCCTAGCCAAAAATCCCTAATCAGAATTTCCCTGTAGCCTCAAGGAGGGCAAAACAAGATAGACCAGAAGAGAATTTGAGGTTGCTCATCCAATTATCTAGGTTTACCTTGAGGGTGATAAGCGTGCTATTCTGCTTGACATGTGGCGGAAGTTAGTTCCAGAGGTGAAGAATACATTGTGCTATGACTCTGTCATACCAATGTGACTTATTTTTTTGTTGATGAAGATTTAGTTCCTTTAATTGAGTATTTGTTCAACCATTAGTCTATTGGTTCTGCAAAGGAATAGGAAAAAAAAGTGCTGGATCTTTCCTGGAACAAAAAGCTAGACATAGGTCTCCACAGAGGAGTCTGTAAGATACTGAGTACAGAGAAAGGGCTGCCAGTCTTTTCTTATAACTAAGATTCTTGAGGCTACTGATCTTTTTAGTTATGAATCTCTGAGGTCTCGAGTTGTGTGATATGTTTAGATAAATTCATGCCAAAAGGTGCGTTATATTCAATAATGGGTCTGATAAAATATGAATAAAGGGGGGTTAAGGCTTCTTTGGATCTAGCAGAGATGCCTTTGGTAATTTGATGGGCCAGATAAAAGGCTTTACAAACTACTGTGGAGACGTGATTGTCAAATGATAAGGAATTATCAGCAAGGAGAAGTAATGTAGTCTCTGCAATGACAAATAAACTAGGAAGAGAGAGGGAGAGCCAGCCGTACTGTTTAGTAGAAGTTGATCAAGGAGAGGTTCTATATCTTTAAGGAGGATTGTTTTTGAAGTAAAATGTGGGAATATGGGATCAGCTTAGTGAACAGAGGGTTAAGTGCAATTAATAGTATAAAACTGAGTGAAATTTCTTCTTTGAAAAAGTCCAAAGAAGAGAGTCAAAACTCAAAGAGTTGACTCTGAAAAGGAAACCTGCTGTTATTCCAACCCAGTAGTATCCCCAAGGGGAGGGAAATGGGACAAACACAAAGCTTATATATGGAGTAGCCAGAAAGTCCTAAAATTAACTGGTACCCAGTGTCCTGTGGATATGGAGGTCTACCATTAGTAGAAATCCCATAAAAACAAGATTTCCATCACTTTTAACTACACAACCTCAAACTCAAGTTCCCTTGTAAAAACATTTACTACGAACTTAAGAAAACTTTATCTAGGAAACTTATGGGAGGGTTAAAATGAATTACTTTATACCTTTAAAAAATATTTTGAGAAATGAATATGATTTGCTATTACTTGCCATGGGTATAACTAAAAATATTCTAACAGGTTCATAGGTAAGTACTAGGCTAGCTGCCCTCCGGGCCATTTTAAGCCTAGCCACTTTCCCTTTTTTTACTCAAAATAACCTATCCTATTTAGTTACAGATTGATCTTACCCATCCCGTGGTCAATAATTATATATTACCCCTAATGAGAATAAATGGGATCATACCATAGATAATTTAAGGGGGGCTTATGCACAGGATAAAACATTTAGGTTGACATCTGTCTGTTCATTAGCAGTACAAGTGGCAGTCATAGGGAACATTTTCTGTTTCCCATCAATAGATCTAAGTTGTTTTTGAAAATGAACATGGATGAAGTTTGTTTTATGTGAATGGGGAGTTCCTCTACAAAATATACCTGTCCCTCCAAACTGGTGCAGAAGAGGTTTTGATCCCTACACTGGGTATTTCTGATGCCATCTGACTTGCTGATGTGCAATAAATTTATCAGTAATGGGTTGCAGTATGCCTTGTGTCACCTCTTAGCAGTCTGTAGAATACCAGGTATAGTGACAGGGCTTTGAGTTGGTCCATGTAAGACATGTTGTTTAGGCCTTGTATCCTCTTCAAAGTTTGGATGTGTGGTTTGATCAACTGGTTAAATATGGTTGAAATCAGTGAGTAAATCTGAGGTAGTATTGCAGAGAGGACTACGCATGGTAAGATTGAAGTCACCTAGAACTGTAAGGTTTATAATGTTGTTAGAAAGAAGTGGCCCTATCTTGTAATACAGATATGAATTTTACTAAGAGGAGAGGAAGAAGGGATCAAAGCTACTGCAATGTGTAGTTGTAACGGTTATTTTTGCTAGTAGCCAACTAGGTTGGTGACCTGATGTGGAATTTGCTTAACATATAAGCTGAATGTTTTAAAATGAGTTGAATAGTAGTAGAGTCCCACATCCAGTTCTGTTACCAGGACTATCATCTAAGTGTATGCTGTAGCCTGGGAAGAACACACCCACATGTGCAAACACACACACACATATACTTATATACATATACGTACATTGTGTGGGCACGTATATTGTATATACTTACATACATATATGTGCATATACAGTGGATATAAAACGTGTACACACCCCTGTTAAAATACTAGTTTTTTTGTGATATAAAAAAATGAGACGACAATAAATAATTTCAAAACTTTTCTCAACTTTAATGTTACTTATAACCTGTAAAATTCAATTGAAAAACAAACAAATCTGTTAGGGGAAAAATATAAATAATAAAAAACATACAATAAGCTGGTTGCATAAGTGTGCACACCCTTAAACTAATACTTTGATGAAGCACCTTTTGATTTAATTACAACATTCAGTCTTCTTGGGTAGGAGTCTATTAGCATGGCACATCTTGACTTGACAATATTTGCCCACTCCACCTTGCAAAAGTGCTCCAAATCTGTCAGATTGCGAGGGCATCTCTTGTGCACAGCCCTCTTCAGGTCACCTCACAGATTTTCTATTGGATTTAGGTCTGGGCTCTGGCTGGGCTATTCTGGTGAAGCCATTCTTTTGTTGATCTGGATGTATGCTTGGGTCATTGTCATAATGAAAGGTGAAATTCCTCTTCATCTTCAGCTTTCTAGCAGACGCCTGAAGGTTTTGGGCCAAAAGTGACTGATATTTGGAACTGTTCATAATTCCCTCTACCTTGACTAAAGCCCCAGTTCCAGCTGAAGAAAAGCAACCCCAAAGCATGATACTGCCACCACCATGCTTTACCATGGGGATGGTGTTCTTTTGGTGATGCGAAGTGTTGTTTTTGCGCCAAACATACCTTTTAGAATTGTGACCAAAAAGTTCAACCTTGGTCTCATCAGACGATAACACATTTTCCCACATGCTTTTGGGAGACTTGATGTATTGTTTTGCAAATTTTAGCTGGGCATGGATGTTTTTCTATGCAGGAAAAGGCTTTTGTCTTGCAACCCTACCCCATAGCCCAGACATAT
>NC_056732.1:1274626247-1274718747 GCF_019279795.1 Protopterus annectens | reverse complement strand
CACAAAAGTGTAGCCATTTTTAAAATACATTAAGGATATCACATGACTATGTAAATTCAAAGTTCTAAAAGATACAGCTCATCACAAACATAAAAATTATAAAAATGTATGCCAGACTAGAACAATGATAGAGTAACCTAACCAAATACATACATTCTATCCTTGAAGATGATTAGACAAGATGCATAATCATAAAATAAAATCATGCATAACCTATTACAACTTATTCTTAAGAAAAACAGACATTCTACTATATAAAAATACTAAAGTAGGATACATATGTGAATAACATACTTTAAAAGACTTATTATTCAAGGAAATGTGCATTATGTTTTCTAAGAAATAATAAATACAAAAAATGCAAAAAATTCATCTCTGGAATTGAAATTAAGTGAGTTATTATGGCAAATAAAATTGAATGCATATACCCCCCCCCCCTAGGATTAAATGAGTTGTGCTCCCTGGCCTGTGTTCTTAAATTGAGGATCTTGCAAATATAACCTGATGTTTTATATTGTTTTATATTGTATATTACAATTTTTTTGGGTTGTGTAACATTACCAATTTTTTATGTCTAATAGCCCAGAATGAGAGCTTTACTGAATTTTTTGCATTTTTTGTATTTATTATTTCTTGGAAAACATAATGCACATTTCCTTGAATAATAAGTGTTTTAAAGTACGTTATTCACATATGTATCCTACTTTAGTATTTTATATAGTAGAATGTCTGTTTTTCTTGAGAATAAGTTGTAATAGGTTCCGCATGATTTTATTTTATGATTATGCATCTTGTCTAATCATCTTCAAGGATAGAATGTATGTATTTGGTTAGGTTACTCTATCATTGTTCTAGTCTGGCATACATTTTTATAATTTTTATGTTTGTGATGAGCTGCACCTTTTAGAACTTTGAATTTACATAGTCATGTGATATCCTTAATGTATTTTAAAAATGGCTACACTTTTGTGTTTTAGTTGTCTGAAGAAGTCTTGCTCATTGAAGCTAGACGAAAGTGCTTACATTTATTGTTCTTTTGGAATAAATACTGTTGCAGAACTTGTTTTGCTGCTTGTGGCCTTTTATCTTTATCTGCAGTTTTTTTTTTTATGCCAATTTGTGTCTGTGGATTTGTGTTTATATCTATATCTATATATCTATATCTATCTATCTATATCTATCTATATATAAATATATAAATATATATATATATATATATATATATATATATATATATATATATATATATGGGTTTACTATCAAAAAGTTGAAAGTAAAAAAAATCTTTTCCCTTGATCCAACTGACATTCCAAATTTGGCAATGTCACTTTTATAGAATGTCAAAAATCTTCACCTCAACGTCCGCATTTGAACAAATTCAGAATGTCAGGAGGTGACGTCAGACCCTCAGGAATTTGTGCTGAAGCTGCCATACAAATTGTAAGTCTACAGCACAAGTTTTTGCAGTTTTGCAGGGGGTATAGCCCCCCTGCACCCCTCATGTATGGGACTGTGCCCCACACCCTCCCCCTGGAAATTATATATTCCAACTCCAAGATCGCACTACAGAGACTAAAATGGTAAATTCCTGATCCCCACTGTAGTATGATCTGTTATCAGAACATCAAATTCACATTAGTAAATGTACACTACCATTCTCTAAAGTGCCTTCGCACATTTTAAGAATGGCATTACGGAAATTGGAAAAGACACATTTAACCATCCCAGCTTTGTGTAAGTGCTATTCCGCATTTTGATAGTAAAACATACGTATATCTACATATATATATATATATATCTATATATATATATATATATATATATATATATATATATATATATATATATAATGAAAGAGAAGAACTCTGTGCATCCACCAAGCCAGGGGTAAAAAATATAGTTTAATACAAGTAATAAAAATAATACAACATGACTAAAAGGTCAGTTAATAAAACTCCTTCTTCAGCTGTGGCATGGGCAGTCCTTTTGCACTCTCTTAGTTTTATATTATTGGTTTATATAGTTTAACGGGTCTTACAATTGGTTGCTTCTGACCTAACAGGATGAAGGAGATGTATTAGGTTTATTTGACTTGGTGCTTCTGGCTTTCATAATCATATTTAAGTTTGATATTTTAACCATATTAGACTAATAGTTTATCAGCCAAAGGTAATAGCTGACTTTTTAGTGTTATATGTACAAGTTTCATATTTTAGCCTGAGGTTTTTATTTCTGATTTGACTTTGCAGCCAAATACCTGTGGCTTCATTTTTGTGCAGCTTTTTTAATTAATTCTTTTATTGGCTCATAAAGCTCTATGAGCTTTATGATTTGTTGCTGTCAATCCACCAGGAAGAACATGACTTGTACTTAAGTTCTTCTCCACTTTTATCATTGCATTAAAGTTTTAAGTTTCACACTTCTTTCATGTTAGAAGTATTTATTCACATGATTTTATGTATAGGGCTGAGTCGTCATTTGTATCTATATTATGAAATGTTTTACATGTTTCCAATTCTCTAGGTGTCATCTAGGTATGCATATACAATTTTTATTCAAGTCATTTTATATGATACTGTAAGTGAAAAAGTTTTGAGACTGTTTTTGCTGCGATCCAGATTATGGAAAGCACATGCTTTTTTGCCTATTAAGACCATCTTTTTGGACTGGCTATTTAAATGGAAGATATGATTGCTTGGGGTTCAACCAATCAAGTAGTAGGAATTTTTTCTGTATTTTTATGTTTCATGATTGGTTTATTGATTTACACATCTCTTATATATCTTTTATGGTGACTCCCTTTTTAATTTCTCCATATAATTTGGGTTTCTAATACCATGATGGGAATGGACCCTATTCCTAAGTCAAAGTACAATTAAAGTTCATGAAATTAGTATTGTTTCACTCTTTGATGTCAGCCAGAGGTGCTCTTCGCAGCACCTGCAATATGCCCAATAATGATTCCTTCTGCAGTTCATATGGATTTACATGTATTGGTAGCGTATCTAAATAAAATTTTAGACTCTTTTTTTATAAGACCCATTGCTCCTACTACTACATTTGGAACTATTTGGGTTATCTTTCTTCCACATTGCTCTCATTTCTGTTTGCAGATCCTGATATTTTATAACTTTACGTCTCTCTGTGTGACAAAACACTGTAGTCACTGGGTGTAGCGATTTCATTGATCAATGCTAGTTATGTCTTCTTTTCCTGGACCACTGTATTTGGTTTTCTAGCATCTATCTTTTGAATTGATGGTGATAGATGATCCCATGTGATGTACACTTCATTTTCTATGATGCTTTGTGGCTCATGTTTCCAGTGCTTTTCAGCCACTTCAAAACCATAATATTTGCACAATCCCCAGTGCAACAGTCTTGCCACATTATTGTGCCTTTCAGTTTACAGTTCTTCTGCCATTAGCATGTCACAAACAGCAACAAGGTGTGTGACTGTTTCCAGTTCGGTTTTACAAAACCTACATTTGTCTTTTTCTCCCACATGCTCAATGGACTTTGTAAACCAGCATGTACATAGCCCACTATCTTGTGGCGCCAATATTAACCTTTCATTTCTTGGTTTGAATTCACCTCTCCTTAACCATCCCTGCGTTCGTTCCTAATCAACATGAAGTTCTTCCAGAAGTTTTCTATACTTGCAACTATATTTATGCATTTTCCGCATTTCTTGCCTTTTCATCTGATCCTTCACCTTATATTCTTTCTTTTGTTTTTTGGCACATTCAGTTGCTGCTTGATTTTTATCTACTTCTGGTTTGATTTCCATTCCTGCTTGACGCCAATATTCTTCTGCTAGGTTAAGCAGGGAATTCATCTTAGATTTATTCTCCTCATGTTTCAAAGCTTTCATTACATTTGGGTCTCGTGAGGTCAGCAGATGTGTGGAGTCCAACGATTGCAGATCTGTACATGTAATCAATTTCAAGGAGGCCCATCCCTCATTAAGAAAAGGGAATATATAATCTTGGTATGCACTGATTTTTATAGATCATTTGGTGAGCATGAAGCATCCTTCTTGTTTTAATTATCTAATCTATCCAACACATTTTGGGGCCAATCAATCACTCCAAAACTGTAAGTTAGGAAAGGAAGAGCAAATTACTTTATAGCTTGGATTTTGTTCCTAGATATCAATGCTGTTTTCAGGATTAATTTAAGTCTTCTAAAATATTCCTTACTAAGTTTTACTTGCATTTCTTCATGTTTTATTGCTCATCCTTCATCAATTCCCAAGTATTTATACACCCTCTTGCTCAACTTCTTTTAGATCACATTCTTGTCCCAAACTGATGTTTTCCTGGTGCTGCAGTTTTCCTGCTTTAAAGGTTGCTTTCGCACATTTATCAAGGCAAAATGACATTCTAATATCATCTGAAAAAGTTTTGACAGCCTGCAGCTGGTGAGTATATCTATGTGAGAATGTTTCTATAGAGAGGTTGTACAAGAATATGCAGCCATGTACAACTTCATATTTATCATCTCTTTTGACACTGAGGTTTTTTAACCTTACTGAGTGACTCGCAGTAGTACACTGTTCCTGCATTTACCATATGAGCTGGAGGATTTAGGTATGTAATTTGAGTTCTGGTTGGTGTTTTTATCAGTTTATATATTAGTTTTCACTTTGTTGATTGGTTGACTCTAAGGAAGACAAACTTTTCACTCTACTGATTGGTTGACTCTAAGGAAGACAAACTACCATCTATGATTTTTTTTTCTGTTGAACAGGCATTGCAACAAGCATTTCTATTGGCTGGACAGCCAACATTAGATGTCTGTTGGTTACTGAACAATATAAATTTATTTCTATTGGCATGTGTTTATATATATATATATATATATATATATATATGTGTGTGTGTGTGTGTGTGTATATATATATATATATATATATATATATATATATGTGTATGTGTGTGTGTGTATATACATTTATATATATGTGTGTGTGTATATATATATATATATATATATATATATATATATATATGTGTGTGTGTGTGTGTGTGTGTATATATATATATATATATATGTGTGTGTGTGTGTGTGTGTGTGTGTGTATATATCTACATACACACACACACACACACACATATATATATATATGTGTGTGTGTGTGTGTGTGTGTGTGTGTATATATCTACACACACACACACACACACACACACACACACACATGCACATGCACATACACACAGACACACACACACACACACACACACACACACACACACACACACACACACACACACCATATGTATATGAAAATTCTTTTAGGTGGCATAGCAAAGGATCCCACAGAAAGAAACAATACCCTTATGCTGAGGAGAAAAGGTGTGTTCAGTCCTTCCCTACGTAACACACTTTAGATTTTTATGAAGGTATATGAACCAGACCTCAGAGGTTTGCTAAGAAGTGGTTTAACCTCACTCCTAAAGAACTCATAGCTCTTTGACAGCTAGAAAAGGACAAAAGTCTTTGTATTATGAAGCTTGATAAGGGTCCTAGGATAGTCCTAATGGAGCAGACACATTACATTAACAAAATAGAAGCGGACCTGGTAAATACCGAATACTATAACGTTGTGGACCTCAAAATCATTTCACCTAACTTTGCAAGCATTTACAAGTTACTAAAAGCACTGGAAAAAGCCAATTTGATTTATTTTGAAGAATTTCATTACATGCATGTACCTTTCCCCAGTTTGGGAAAGTTTTTTGAAATCCCTAAAATCCATAAGGATGCCTTTGATTCACCTTTAAACACATAGTGTCTAACAAAAGAACTAACACTGAAACAATCTCAGCATTTATTGATTCACTATTAAACCTGATAGTCCAGTCCACATAATTTTTTTAAAAGACTTGTGGGCATTTTTAAATGATCTATTTCTTAACCAACCAACATCAGACCAGATGCTTGTGACATTAGACATTGAATCCCTGTCTGTACATAAATATTCCACATACTGAAGAGCTACAATACCTACGTTCATTTTATATAACGAGTCTGCGTTTTCTGATGATAAGATTGACACTATAGGCACCCTTATTTCTACAGTATTACATGGCAACTTTTTCCACTTCATTGGAGTTATTTGTCAGCAGGTGAGTAGTGATGGGCTCTAAAATGGCCCCTGCATATGCCAGTCTTGATGTTCTATTCCTACTGGAGCAAGTTATCAATGCTGACACAACACCAGGCATGTTTCCCCATGGCTCATGTGTAGCATGCAATTAAATTTACACAGCTCAGAATTTGTTTTTGTCACTGTGCCTTTAAAATTGTTTTTCCAGATATTTTGACTGCAATATTACCAGTGTGGTATATACAGGGATTTGTGACACAGCGTTTTTTATACAGGAAAAACTTCTTTGAAACTTTCAAGTACAATTAAGGAGCATTGTGCAGCTATAGGAAATAATGATTTGGATAATGCATTAGGGAAACGTAGTTTGTACTGCACAAGGTTTCTCCTGTTAAGGTTTCTAGTGTTAGAGCAGGTGGATGTATTTTATGGGGACATTGACATCCTTATTGAAGTACGTGAACTGAAATGGCAGTTACTTTTAAATGTAGAGTCTTTCCCAGGACTTCATGAAACACGTAACATTAAACGTACCCTACACTGGTTCAGGTAACCCCTGAGTCACCGTCCAGTCTTTGATATCTGCTTTCAGAGATTGTGTGTGTTATTTTGCAGTTCTCTTAACCACCTCGTGAATGGCTATTATGTTTTTTTACCTAGGATAAACTTAGCTCATAGGTAGCAAGGTGCTGTTTTCTTTTGAAACAAAGTTTTTACTATTATTTTTTTATTGGTTGCTTTTTTGTTCCAAAACAATACTTATTGAGCCTTACATTTCTTGATATGAATAAAGAACGAAAGCGGTCAACTCAGGTTCTGCTTTATTCATCCTGCCTGATATAAGAAGTTTTTTTGCATTTAGTTTTTTTATTCTTTTTTTTCTTGGATTTGTTCTTTAGTTAAAAAAAAAAAATATATATATATATATATATATATATATATATATATATATATATATATATATATAGGTTTACTGTTAAAATGTTGAAGCTGGGTTTTGGCGAACATGGAAATGATGAATGGCAGTTGGCCGATTTCCATTTTGCCGAACCTTATGAGAGCTGAGAGTAAATATCAATGAAAGCAACTGTATGTATATATTTAACTTATGTTTGCACCTACAGTGACATCATGTTTGATATTTTCTTCATCAAAATTACATTATTTCAAAAAAGAAAAGTACGACCCCACTTCCGCGAAAGTGCACTTCAACGAAAGTGCACTTTCATAAAAGCTGATTCACCGAATCAGCTAAATAAACAAAAGAGACATACAAAACACAGTTTTTCAGGGGGGGCAACCTGCGCCCCCCACTCCCCCGCTACTTAAATATACTAACTCCGAGATTACACTACAGTGGGGAAAAGGATATATTTCCTTATCCACACTGTATCATGCTTCAGTGAATCAGCTTTTGTGAAAGGGCACTTTCGTTGAAGTGCACTTTCTCGGAAGTGAGGTCGTACTTTTCTTTTTCGAAATAATGTACTTTCGATGAAGAAAAGTAGACCCATATATATATATATATATATATATATATATATATATATATATATATATATATAAAATGTGTATGTAGATGTATATATATATATATATATGGTTTACTATCATTATTTCAAATGGCAAAACATTTGCCATTTGAAATAACGAAATGTTAAACCAAAACGAAACATTTAGAGTGCACACAATGTCGTCCCAAATGATCAACACATTTGAGTCGACATTGTTGCCAAAAATGTGACGTGATAGCCGTATAGGAGCTGATTTAAATCAAACTCCTATACGACATATCACATTTTTGCAGGGGAGCAAGCCCCCCTGCACCCCCCTGATGAGGGCTGTGCCCCCCCGCTACTAATTTATTCTAACTCCAAGATCGCACTACAGTGGGGATATGGATAAATTTCCAATCCCCACTGTATCGCGATCTCATACATATAGTCGAACACACTTATGCGAATGCACTACTGCATTTGCACAAGTGTGTTTGACTATCCAACTCATTTTGCATTTTACAAACTACATTCTGATTTTTGGCAGCATAACTGCCGACGCCATGTCGTTCGCAAAAAAAATAGTAAACCTATATAGATATATATATATATATATATATATGTATTAGATGAAAGTACGATCCACCGAATTTTTCTTACACGAGTTGAATCCGCCAAAGCTGCACTTCAACAAACAAATGGACTACTGAATTCCTTTCACAGGGAAAAGAGCCACTTGACCACCATGGAAACAGTAAGTCCACCAAAGTGGGGGGCTTCATCCCCCGCACACTCCCCCTACTTAAATATACCCACTTTGAGATCGCACTACACAGAAGTGAGGGTACAGTTCACTATGGTGGTGAAATAGTTCCCTGTGAAAGGAATTCGGTAGTCCATTCATTGAAGTGCAGCTTCAGTGGATTCAGGTCATTTAAGAAGAATTCGGTTGACTTTCATCTAATGAAAGTAGATCTATATGTATATAAATTACATAGGTTCACCCACTTTTCATGAAAAAGAATGTTGTTAAGGGACAGTCCATCAGACTGTCTCATCTTGTTAGCGATGATGAAGTGTTTTACATAGAATCACAAACCTTAATGAACATGTTTGAAAACAGAAATTACTCTAGGTCTCTTGTTACTCAAATACCCTCGAAAGTTGCTGCACAAAGGTACACTAAGTTCAAACTGATGCTTCGGTTTGGTTTTGCTGCTGCTGGTAACAAAGTACAGGATGCTGACAGACACTTGAGTTTCCCGTTGTCTATCAGCAGGGACATGCAAGACATTAGAAAAATTCTAAGCTCACATTGGGACATCATTATATTATGAGCAACAATTGCCTGGCCAGCATCATATAAGAATCCCCATGATTCTCGTACAAAAGAACTTAAGTCTTTGAGAGTTTCAGCTGAAAATAAAGACTCACATTTTTTGGTTGGGGAAGGGGTTGAGTGTACTAATCCACCAGATATGTTTAAGCGTAGAAAATATGTAGTGTGCAGTTTTATTCTTACTGGTTCAGTTTATTTTTTTAAACATTGTCCATTTAGAGTTAAATTTTCAAACATTTTGACTGCCATTCCAATTTTGTGGTATATGCTGGCATTTGCTCTGGCTGCAACTCTTTTATGTAGGTAACACCAGCTGCAGACTTTCTGACCACATTAAAGAGCATTGCAGTGCAATTAGAGCTGGAGACAGAAGTAATGTTTTAGGACGTCATAATCTGGAGTGTGTTAACTTTTCTGGTGTCAAATTTCTAGTATTAGAACAGCTAGAGGAGTTTGATGGGGATTGCACTTCTCTGCTGGAAGGTAAAGAATTGAAATGGCAGCTTTTATTGAACGCTGAGGCAGCCCCAGGTTTATATAAAAATATTAGCATTAAATGTGCTTTGCGCTGGTTCACTTAAGAAAGAGGCCCTTTTCTGGAGTTTTTCTTGCCCATATTCTAGTGCCCACACTCTCTGTAGGTCTCGCCTACATTTTAACTTTTTAGTGTTCATATTGGAGAGCCTCTTTGTCCACTTCCTATGAGAATTTTTAATGTAATTCACTTCTTTCAAGTAGTAGTCATTTTTGTTAATGTGCCCTCTTATGTGACTTTTACATTTGTATGATTATCTGTTTCATACTATACCACTAAAGTCAGAGTTTTTGTTTAAAGCTGAGGCAGCCCTACATTTGAATGACTCTTATTTCTTGAAACACGCTTCACGTCAGTGCATCCCTCTTCCATTGTAGTGTTTTGGACACTTTTTATTTCCCTAGACTTGAGTCTCTTTCTTATTTTACTCTTTTTAACTATATTTTAATTCTATTTTTAGGTACTCTGCTTTGTTTTAATATGCCTACGCACTTTGATCACTAAAATAAGTTCACAGGTACATATTTAGCTACTAACTTGTAAGGAATTTAAGTGGCAGCTTAGCTGAATAATTCCATTAGGGAACCGTATATCCCACTTCCAGTCAGTAGTTTTTCCTTAATTTTTCCATTTTTTTTCTCAATTAGATGAGTCTCCAAATTGATTAGCATGTCACTATTTTTTATTAGTTTTTACGATTGGACTAGTCCTTGGTTCTGTATCCCTTCAGGTTTTTCTTGTTAATCTTTGGATAGATTGATGCCAGATTAGTTTCATTTGAAACTTCTCTTACAGTTCACATGTAAAGGAATTTTTTGTGGCAGCTTTCATTTATTCCTGTGCACTCATCAGTTTTAGTTTGCTTTTCACATTTCATAGAGATGAGTTAATGCTGCTACAACTGTCAGAATTGTAGTAGCAACTTATGTTGGAAATGGAGGCAGCCCTGAGTTTTATATACTTACAGTGCGTTTTTGTTCTTGGAGACCAGTGTAAGTCACTTTAACTTTTAAAATTGAAGTTGTCTTTCGTTATATACCCAGGCAGCCCTGGATTTTACAAACCAACAGTAAATTACAAGCTCGGTGCTGGTTTGAGCAGAATAATCCCTTTCCTAGTCATGTTTTGCCCCTTAGGACTTTGCAGTGATACAAGCAATCACCTATTTAAACAGGTAACTCCGTGTCCTTTCAAAATTGTGATTTGATCTTCTTTAGGTTTTTTCTTCTGGACCACTTTTCTTTTTGAGATTACATATACTTGTTTAGTATTCATTTTATCATGGGCACTTCATTAGACACAGTAGTTGTGGATTATACATGGCAGTAATTATTTCTACTGTGAAGCAGCCCCAGTATTTTTTGATTATTTTTACATTTCAAAAGACCATGAGACCCCACGGCAGGATGATATCCTAGCCTGATATATTTTTAGTGCCTTGTCAGAGTGCCTTTTCATGATAGGATGCAACAGAAAGTTAAATGATCCCATTGGTGAATTAAGTATATTCTGCTTCCAATCTGAATTTTTACCTTCTTTTTTCTTTAATTTTTTCTATTGGACAATTCCACGTTTGTTACCCTATCACTATTTTTTGTTTATTTTTTTCTATTGGACCACTCCCTGTTTTAGTGTCGCTATCAGAATTTTGTTACATTTATTTTAGGTGAGATTTTTTATTGGAGCATGAGTTACTTCCTGTGTTCTCCCTGGCTAACTTTACAGCTTAAGTGTTACACTTTTGTCAGCAGTTCGTGATATGATTTTTATTACTAGTTTTTATTGCCATTTGTTAATATATAAATTTAAGACTGTGCATTTCATTTTTCTTCTGTAGAGTTCTACAATTAATAAAGAAGGAAAGAGCTAAATGTATCGGTTCTGTCTCACTCTTTTTTTGTCTTTTTGATTCATAAGTTTATTTTCTTCAAAGTTTTAGTTTGGTGTTTTAAGTGTGTACATATATATATATATATATATATATATATATATATATATATAAACGTGTGTGTGTGTGTGTGTGTGTGTGTGTGTGTGTATATATGTTTGTGCGTGTGTGTGTATGTGCATGTACATGTGTGTATGTATATATATATATATATATATATATATATATATATATATATATATGTATATATGTATGTATGTATAAAACACAAAATCTGCAAGAAAACATGTCCAGAGGGTTTTCTGTATCAAGTAAAGGATCATTAAGGAAGGGAGTGTCATTACTTTCAAACGCAAACTTCAAAGTCCTTGTTCTTTTTTAAGACAAACATGGTGTGTTACCCAATGCCCGTGCAATATCCTTATTAGAAGTGACTGTGTCACAGTTCTTGGAAATGATCTGTTTAATACCATACATGTCTCTAGATATTGGAACTGGGAAACGTAATGTTTTGTCATTTTGAGTGTTCTGTTTTTCTTTCAGTTGAAACCCAAACCGAATTATAGTTTTGTATCAAGTGAAACTTGCCAAATGAACTTCAGTGGCAATGCAATCTATTAAAGCCACAAGCGTAGTTTCTCTTAAGAAACATATCTTTTAACAGCAAGGACTGTTGTAAAAAGGAGTCATCCCTGCTAACTAACCTAGACAATCTTATGTACTGGGCTCTAACAACATTTGTCTTCATAAACCCTGGGTGCTGGCTTGTAAAATCCAGGAAATTACTATGGTAGGTATCTTTACGATACACATTAGAATCCAGAACCTTGCACTGCTTCTCAGTGGAAATCTCAGTGTCAAAAAAGTGAACTCTGTCGCCAAAACCAGAAACCACAGAGTTAAGGAATCCATTGCTGTCAGTCATAGACTGTACAAATTAAGTTCATGCTCATTGCCCTTCCAAGGAAAAA
Source organism: Protopterus annectens (assembly GCF_019279795.1). Taxonomy (NCBI): domain Eukaryota; kingdom Metazoa; phylum Chordata; order Ceratodontiformes; family Protopteridae; genus Protopterus; species Protopterus annectens. The sequence continues at coordinate 1,274,706,407 of NC_056732.1, read as the reverse complement.
AATTATTGTCTATATAATGGCGATATAGTGTAACACACTGAAACCCCGGTAACGGTGCTAGAGAAGTTAATTCCCATGCACTCAAAACCAAATTGGCGTAAGCCGGGCCATCTTAGACCCCATGGCTACACCTTTAATCTACTGGCACACCTTCCCGTTGACATGAAAAAAATTGTTGTGAAGCACTTTGACAGTAAGGTTGCATATCAAGTTAATACTGTCAGTGGAAAATGGGATGTGTGCAGAAAGAAACTCCCTAATAAATGAAATTTCCTCAAGGTGAGGGATTTTCATGTACAAGGCTTCGATGTCCAAATTAACTAGTTTAAAATCAGGCTCATTACAAATACTCGATTGTAGCAGGAAAAGCTCATGTAGAAATGCCCATGAGTCACACAGGTAATACTGTGTCCACTGAGATATCGGGTTAGGCACAGAGTCTATGTATTCTGAAATTTTTCAGTCTTGGTTTGTTTATTTGAAATTATGTGTTGGAACGGTGGGTCCTTTGCATTCTTATGTAGCTTGGGAATGCCAAACAATTTTCCCAGACTAGGTTTAGAGACTTTCATGAACAAGTATTCATCTAGAGAAAGAAAACATTTTTGTTCTAAGGGAAGCAGAAAGTCATCAATTAATGTGAATTGTTGAAATACATAATCAGTGTTAACTTCCCTGAAATAGTTATTATTGACAAGGCTTTTTTCCATCTTATGGTATAAACTTACTGAGCCATTAACACCACACCCGTCCCCTTGTCAGCTTTCATTATTTGTAAAGTTCTATCAGCACTCAGATCAGTTAATGCACGCTGCTCACTAACAGTAAGGTTGAACCTTTTCTCAGTCTGGTTATCCACAAGCAGTCTCGAAGCCCTCTCACACACTTTTTGAAATGCCAGTAATGAATTATGCAGTGTGGGACTGAAAAAAACTCTTTCTTCTAAGAGTACTGCTTTGCTGCAATATTGCATCAGTGGTAGTTTGAGAGGTGTCGGTAAGATTGTTATCACTGGGCTCTTCATCGTTATCAGTGTAAATCATTTTTAAATTTAACTTCCTAAGGTATAGTCTAAGATCAAGAAGAAGGTTAGGAAGGTTAGCTCTCTGAGCTGGAATAAATGTGAAACCTTTACTTAAAACTGTCATGTGGTCTGATGTAAAGGTTCTATCAGTCAAACTGAAAACTGAGTTATCGGACCGAGTTTGATGAATATGTTCTTGTGGTGCAGAAATCAGATTCTGGTTTTCCTGGTGCTCATTGTCCTCTGTGGTACTTGGAATCTGGGAATTCCACATCTGCGACCACGACCTCTGCCTCTCCCCCTTCCTCTCCCCCTCAGAGTCTATCTGTTCACTTGGTCTGTCCAATGGAATTGTCCCCTTATATCCTTATCCCAGTGATCTTGGGACAAAAAAAAGAGTCTTGGTCAGGAAGTAAGCTGGTGGGGGTATCTGAGAGAACATTAGGTTAGGGAGGGGGTTGTGTGATTTGGTTCACCATAGCAGTATCTTGAAGGCTGGCAACAGGAGAATGTGTGGAGAAACATTGATCAACACCACCGTGTGAATAATGTTGTCTGGTCCTGAGTTCACCATGCAAAGGATAAACAGTATGAGACCTGTATTGCAGTAAGTCACGCTGCAACTTTTGCCTTTTTCTGTGAATTAAAGTTGCTACAAGGCGAGTAATGTGAGGGTGAATCCCAATGAACAGGTGTTGAAACTGCTGAAACTCAGAATGCTGACAGGTGGAAAGATATAGTGTGGACACCTCCAGTTTAAGCAAATCCATCTTGCCCTGATTACTCTTGATTAAAATGTTTAGAACTTGCAGCCCTGCTTTGTTGTACATGTTGGTGAGATCCTGATACAACTGCAAGTCACTGGTAGTCCTATTAGGATATCTGGAGAATAGTAACCATTGTGGAACTATTTTATTCTGTATACAAGCTTGCAAAAAGAGGTTATCATACTCAATATTTTTAAAAATCATTAATAACCTCTCTAATTTAAAAATCATGGATTTGCAGGAATTATCAGGGCCATGTGAACCCTCTTGTGTATAGGTCCTATGCAGGGGAAAGAGTTCCTGAACGAATGGATTGCAGTAAGACTCTGTATGCAGCAGGTTCAGAATTCCTTCCGTGCCCACAGTAGTTCTTTGTGGTACCGCGACTGTAAGTTCTGAAGAGTAGGTATCTGCGACTGTAAGTTCTAAAGAGTAGGTATTGAATTCATCTGGCTAGTGGAAAACTCACTGCAGCGGTCAAGTATATCTTGTGCTCTGTTCGTAGTTTCCTGTAGTTCTCGTAAAGGACTCGCACACTCAGGGGGCAAAGTATGTGTTGTCAGATCAAGTGAAAATTGGCTACTGGAGCCTTGCTCAGCTTTAATTTCTTCATCAATTATACTGCTTTGGAAACAATACTAATGCACTTAGAACCAAAAATACAGGAAGAAAGCAAACTTATAAAAATAAAACTTCACATGCAACAATGGAGAAAAAGGAAGCCAAGCCTGTAATTAGCACTTTCGTTCTTTATTGTACAAGAACATCCTCAGAAAATAAATGTGCCCAGCAAAAGGAAATAAATGTATACACTAGAATATAATGCCATAAAAGGAAAGCAGTCAGTAAAAGCAAACCAGCCAATAGTAGTCCTGTAGGGAAACAAAACATGCTATAAGCTGGAAACATTGTAAACAGTATGAATTCCAAAGGGCTGTATAACAGGTTAAACAAGTGTGAGTGGCTTAAGCTGCCCAGCGTAGTGCACATTTAAGGTTTAAGTTATCATTTAAGCCTGAGTGGGCTCCTGCATTCAGTAGGAGTTGCCACTTCAACTCCCTCAGCTCTAACAGTGAGTAACATTTTCCCATAAAAAGATAAAGTTGCTTGAGAACCAGAAACTTAAAACTAGTGAATCCTAAGCAAGAAATACTGTGTTTACCCAAGGCATTATAAACATCTTTGTTAGAGTTGCCACCTTTCATTGTGGCTAAAACTGGAGTAAAGCCACACCCCTTGCATCATCAGTAACCCTGCTCACCCTACCCCTCTCCCACCCATAATCCACCCATTATGTGACATCGTGATGACATCACATGGTGAGGAACGCCCCTTTTTCCGTTCCTGCTACCTATTTTCGGCTGATTTACTTTGCTTTTCTGTAAAAAAGCATAGTAAATCAGCCAATTTATGAACTCCGATAGTCTGTTTCCTTTTTTAAAACAGAATACCAGAGTTTGTACAGTGTTTTCCAGACTACTGGAGAATCATTTTGATTTCCGGATAGACCGGAAAAAAAATTGAGGGGTGGCAACCGTAATCTTTGCGTCTAATGGCACCTAAATGCTCTTTAACTCTATCAGACAGTCTTATGCATGTTTTCCCAATATAAAATGCTTTGCAGATTTCACATACCCCCCCATAAACTACATTATAGCTATGACAGTTAAAGTGATATTTAAAACTAAGTTTATGACCACAGTGTGTAAAAACAAAGGAACTGCCAGTAAAATTACATTTACATATAACACAAGATCCAGAAAAAAACATGCCTGGAGGGTTTTCTGTATCAAGTAAAGGATCAGTAATCCTGTAATAATAATCCAGTAATAATGATCTATTTAATAGCATGCATGTCTCTAGATATTGGAACTGGGAAACTTAATGTTTTGTCATGAGTATTCTCTTTTTTTCTTTCGTTTGAAACCCAAACCGAATTATAGGTTGGAATAGTGGGAAACATGCCATGTGCACTTCACAGGCAATCCAATCTATTAAAGCCACATGGTAGTTTCTCTTAAGAAACATATCTTTTAACAGCAAGGACTGTAAGAGATTATTTCCAAGAATTGGGATATAGTCACTTCTAACAAGGATATTGCACAGGCACTGGGTAACACATCATCTTTCTCTTATAAAAGGAAAAGGACTTTGAAGTTTGCATTTGAAAATAGTGACACTCCCTTCCTTACTGATCCTTTACTTGATACAGAAAACCCTCCGGGTATGTTTTCTTGTGGATCTTGTGTTATATGTAAATTTATTTTCACTGGCAGTTCCTTAGAACTTATTTAATTAGAGCCTGTGTAAATGAACTTACAAACAATGCAGTTTACACAAGCAAACATGCCATTGGAATTGTGTGCTACTTTAGGCTGCAGAAATAAGAAAGGAGGGTCATTTTTCTCTAATGCAAATCTGTTTCTCTTAGTCTTTTTAAACACAGCATATTTGCTAATAGGAAGGAGATCTATAGGAATAATTTTCTTTGTAACTCTGTAAGTTCATTGACACAGGTTCTAATTATGTTTTCCAGTATTGCCAAGTTAATATTACATTTAACAGATATTTTGACTGTCATTCTAGTATGGTAGTTTATGTTGACTTTTGCGAATACTGTGACTTTTTCTATGTTGGCAAGACTATCAGATGGTTGTGTGATTGTATAATGGAGAACTTGGCAGCAGTTCGTAACAGAAACAAAACAAAGTCATTTGCCAAACACAGCTTTCAATGTTTATACTTCCTTGTAAAGTGTTTTGTGTTAGAGCAGGTTGATTTGTTTTTCTGGGATTGCAGCTCTTTCCTGGAGGTGAAAGTCCTTAGATGGCAACTATTACTTAATGCAGAGAAACCAACTTCAGAACAAAAGACCATCCAGAGTAAAGGTGTAGCTGTAAAACAACCAATAGTCCAAGAACAAAGCAGCTAACACCAACGTAAGACGAAAATACTTTAATAGCAGCAAAGCTTTCAGATACCAAATATCCTTCCTCAGTGCTTAATAACATTCTCAACAAAAATCACAGTTTAAATACATAAATCAAAAAAAACTATTACTTAATGCAGAGAAACCCCCAGGTATGAATGAAAATCTTAATATCAAGTGTGCTCTGGGTTGGTATTCTTAAGCTTCACCTTGTTATATTTGTGATTGGTTACTGTACATTTTTTTCTTAATTGATCTCTTTTGTTTTTCTGATTTCCTATTGGTTCATTTTTATGTTCTGGCTCTACAAGTGTATATTTTTAAAAGTTTTAGGCTGGTTTCTTAATTGATTCTGATGAAGTTCTTAGTACTGAATTAAAGAACAAAAGTGCTAAATACCTAGTTCATCTCTGTTGTGGTTCCCTTTAGCTAAAGAAGTTTTTTTGTTTTATATATATATATATATATATATATATATATATATATATATATATATATATATATATATATACATATATATTTATATGTATTTATTTATTTATTTATTTGACATTTGTTGACTGGGTTGGTCCATCTGGGACGAGGCTCTTTTTCAGTGGAGACCCTGGGAGAAAAGCTCCATTGTTACAAAACATATACAAGCTCCAAAAAAAAACATATGCAAGAACACAAAAAAATACATAATGTAGAGCGAGTATACAAAAATAAAACTGATTACTGATTATTTACAATGTTGGCTAGCTAAGTATATTGAGGTGGGTAGACCAGAAAAAGTAGTATTTACAGTAAAGAGAAAGCAAGTTAGTAAGGAAGTTTCTGGGTAGCAGTGAAGGAGAGATAAAAGTGCAGCAGCAGTTGTTGAACATTCTACTGGTGAGGAGATTGTAATAGTAAAGGAAAGTTTAGGGGTAAGAGAAGGGAAGGTTTTTGTAGGGAAGAAGGGAGGGTGAGTTTGGAAGGAGGTAGTGTTAGGTACTAGTAGGAGGAAAAGTAGTGAGTGGTCTGGAGAGATGGGTTAGTCAGGGGGCTGTTAACAGAGGCAAAGTTTACTTAAGCTAAGGTGATTTTTCACAGTCTCTTTGAATAGAAGTTTGGATGTAGTGTTTCTGATGTCCAGTGGGAGTTTATTCCAGTGTTTGGCGGGGTAATAGCTATACAGGTTTATATGTGTGTGTGTGTGTGTGTATATATATATATAAGGTTACCATACATCCGGGTTTCCCCGGACAAGTCCTCTTTTTTGGGCTCCTGTCCGGGCGTTTTTTGAAAATTCTGCGATTTCTCCCAGTTTTAAAATCGGACAATTTTCAAAAAGCAGACATCCCTATTTCGGAGTTTTTTCTCCGCTTTGTTTTTTATTTTTATTGGCTCATATACCGGTATACGAGCCAATCAAAAAACGGAGCTCTGTTCAATGCGGAACTGCTTGATGTTCCGCATTGAACAGAAGAGGGTCCGCTGTGCGCATTTTTGATTGGCTCGTATACCGGTATATGAGCCAATCAAAAAAGCAGAGCTCTGTTCAATGTGGAACTGCTTGATGTTCCACATTGAACAGAAGAGGGTCCGCTGTTCGACCATATGATTGAATTTTGAAGTTCAAAAGCCTGTTAAAAAACAGAAACACAAAACAAAACATCTCATTGCTAGCAGGGGGGCCTGTGCCCCCCCCCCACACACACACCCTGCTATTTAAATATACCAACTCCAAGATCGCACTACAGTGCAGAAAATGGAAATCTTCCCGTTCCACGCTATGGAGAGTTGTCCATTCAGAATGTTTGAACTTCCAAAAGTCGATCATATGATATCAGCCATATGAAAGTCGTCCTTTTGGAAGTTTGATCATCTGTAGGGGACCCATATATATATATATATATATATATATATATATATATATATATATATATATATATATATATGTGTGTATGTGTGTGTGTGTGTGTGTGTGTGTGTGTGTGTGAGAGTATATCTATCTAACTAATGCGAAAGTGCACTTCAACGAAAGTGCACTTTCGCGAAAGTCACTAAGTCTTACAGGACATTTCCTGCACTGTGCTGCAGTAGTGACGGACCTTAGGGTTAGGACTTGGGTTAAGGATAGTGGATAGCTAGTAGGGCTATCCACTTTCCTTAACCCAAGCCCTAACCCTAAGGTCCATGACTACCGCACCACAGTACAGGAAATAGGTCCATAACTACTGCTCAGTGGAGGAAATACAATTTCCTGCACTGTGGTGTGGTAGTCACGGACCTTAGGGTTAGGACTTGGGTTTAAGATAGTGGATGGCCCTACTAGCTATCCACTATCCATTACCCAAGCCCTAACCCTTCGTTCTAGTGACTTTCGCATTAGTGGGACACTACTATCGTATTTCGAAATAGTGTAATTTTGATCTGCGGTAGTAGACCCATATATATATATATATATATATATATATATATATATATATATATATATAAATATATAGATATATGTGTGTGTGTGTGTGTGTGTGTGTGCATATATATATATATATATATATATATATATATATATATATATATATATATATGCACACACGTATATAGATCGTTTCATTTTAGTCGACTAGCTCATATGTTGATCTCCTCAGAAATGTTGACCGCAAAAACTCAGCAAACCAAACATTGGCACGTAATGATGAAAGAAAGAACCTCAGTGCATGCAATTTTCACAAAAAAGTAAAAACAATTATTTTTTGCAGGAGACAAGCCTCACTGTGCCCCCACACTCCCTACCTGACTGAGACTGTCAGTTTTGCACACCTGTCAACTATTTGCATATATCAGTCATATGCGGACAGTTTAAACTGATGTCGAAAAATAGGCATTTAGAATAAATGCAGGACCCTCATCTATATGTATACATGATATGCTAACATCTGAGTATCACAATACTGCTGGAGTGTGTGATGTTCAACTGGGTTGCACTAGTTCTGAGATTTCCAAATGACTCACAAAAGATAGAAAGAAAGCAAACTCTAGAGAATAACATTTATTTATGCCCTTTACATAGCTGTGTTAGAACCTGCCAAATATATTTGAATACTGTAGGATCTATGGATAGTCCTTTATCTGGTAGCTGTGAATTCTGTCTCACCCACGCTTTAAGCATGCCCCTAACTCGGAAAGACTTTAAATGACTTTGAAGTGCCTTTCTTGCCTGATACCTTCTGAAACCAGGTAATGGCATCCATATTCATGACCGTCCTCCTGCAGTTTACCCCTTATTTATATATGAGAAGTACATATGCCACAAGTTGGTGTGGAAGAATATAATACCCAACCTCACATCCTTGCTCTTCTTTAATCCCAAGAAAGTGTTGCTAGTCTTGTCCTAGGTGCAAGTAACCTAACTAGCAACTTTCATTTTTATTCAGCCATATACTTTACAGATAGAGAGGTACCTGTTCAGGGTGCTGTATTCCCTCCAGTGCCAACCTTTTGAAATGCATCCAGTATGAATGAAACAGTCAGCTAAGGAATTGTTTACACCCTGTATGTGCACAGTTCCAATAGTTGTATTCTCTTGTAAGCACCATAACGTGATTCAGCATATCAACTTACTCATGACTCCCTGTCTCTTAAAACTGATTATGTATTTTGTGCACAACCTTGCATTATCCAAATGATGTTTCACCTTCTTGTCCCTTACAAGCTCTCACTATACTCCACCGTCACAATGACAGGAAAGAACTCTATGATTGTTATGTAGTCCTTCTTGACATGTTGTCCCCATTCAGGTCATTTTCCACTAAATTAGTGACCTTTATAATACTCCCAAACCCTATATGCCCAGCTGCATCTGTGTAAAGCTATTCTTCCCTACCTGTGACTCTCTGTCTCTCTCTTGCCATACCCACAGTACATTGAAGTTGTCAGTGAATGTTAGTCAGATTTCTAGATCTTCCTCATCACCTCTGTCTCTCTTATCCTATGATGTGGTTTACTACAACCCACACCTTTTGCAAACAGCATCTTCATGAATGATCTTACTGATCTTATTTTACAGGCAAAATTTAATATGGGCATCCTGAGGCAATGTAGATATTGCCTCTTGTTTAATGACAACCATTTAATTCTCAAACAAACTGATATAGTATGTGAAAGATGTATTTACACAATGTCACTGGAGGCAAAGCTGTCACATGAAAGTACTCCTAATGTGAATAAGGTTGCCAGTAGTACACACGTTGCACTCATGACACATAATTCAAAGCAGACATATTGACCCACATATGCTGACGCACTTAAATGTATCCTTCCTAAACCATAAAGACCTCATAGATGAAGTACACATAACAAATACCCTCAGCAGCCCCAAATGCACTCTTTCAAAACAACACCCATATCAACACATAGAGCTACAGCTCATGGAGACTCTGGGCAGGATTCACGAAGGCTTGCACAGAGTGTAAGAGACTTGCAACACTCCATGCAAGCCTCGCGATCCAGGAACAGCCCTAAACTCTGTGTAAGAGACCAGCTAAAATGTCTCTTACACGGACTGGGCGTGGACATGCTAAATACCTCACTTGCAGCCGAAAGGTATGCAAATGAGGTATATTAGCGATCCACGAAGCAGAAACCAGTCCGTGTAAGAGATGTTTTAGCTGCAGAAATGTACTCAGTTGACAACTGAGTACGTTTCTGCAAATTCCACAATGGAGCCATGTCAGCTCCAAAAAAAGGGTGCATATGTCTCAGGCAGCATGCCAATGGCCAAATATGTGGCCATTGGCAAGATAACCCGATGCAAAAATATTAAAAACGGGCTGCGCTATATAAAACCATAAAAAAGAAGGTTATAAACCCACAAATGTGGGTTTCATGCAATACATGGAATGACAATGCAGGGACCAGCAGACCAAAAACAACATGGCCACCGTGTAGTGGTTGCTAAAGGGGGAAGCTGAGTCTAAGACATGTAACTAAGCATTAGTAGGCAATCTCATGTAAATGAGGGTTAGGATACTGAATCTCACAGTCACATAGCAAATGAGCACAGTCTGAGTAGTGTAAGAGATACATAAGGGGGAGGAATAGAGTAGGAGATAGGTGACATCACAGGGGGGAATGGTAGAAAGAAATGCAGTTCATTGGAGGTCAGTGTAACATGTCAGATGACAGACACAGATCATGGAAAGAGGTGTGCCACTAGATAAGTCAGGGAAAGTCAAGAAATGGAAGGTGTACACTGTTACTTACACCAAAGTTTCTTGCTGGGCATACATGCGCACGTGTGCGCGCCATGAAGTGCGAGTAGGGCAGTGTGCATGCGTGTAAGGCAGACTGAGCATGTGGGAGCGTGTTGGGAGATGTTTAACACTGTTTGCGCTGGTGTGCGCGCTTGTAGGGCAGGCTGAGTATGTTGGAGGCTGTTGGCAGATGTGTACTAGTGTTTGCGCGGGTGTGCGCTCGTTTTAACCCGAATAAGTAGATTCTGAACCGTGTAAGCACGTGTGCGTGCATGTAAGCCACTGTGAGCGTGTTTCTGATGGTATGCACGTTGCTCCCCCCTGAGGAAACAGAAAGGAAAAAGGAAGCAACAGAATTAATAGGAAGCTAGCAGGGATAACTGCTGAAGCTAGCAGGTGAAAACAATTAGAAGCAGGCAATTACACAGGCAGAATAGTAGCCCAGCCCAGCACTTAAAACTCTGCAAACAGTAGTGCAGGATGTTTCTTCTAAGAGACACTGCAAGACAGGAGTAAGCTAATAGAAGTGAAAACTGAAAAAGCTTCACTCAGAGCAGAAATGTTAGGGGCTGCCATAGCTGTCATAATGAGACATAGGCGACTTGCTGAGGGTGGTGACAATGCAGATGGTGCCAGACAACCCACAGTGAGGAGACGGAGAAGAGTGTACAGGCCCAGGGTCACCTACCACGGGTTACATGAGCTGGAGATAGTAGAGCGCTATAGAGTGGACAGAGAGCTCCTGCAGCAAATTGTTGAGCTGTGCAGGCCACGCCTCACACACAGAACCAACAGAGGGGAACCCATCCCAGTGGAAACCAAGGTATGTGTTGGCCTAAGAATACTAGCAACAGGTACCTTCCAGAGACCAACTGGCGATATGATGGGGATATCACAGGCATCAGCCTCCAGGGTACTGCACCAGTTCCTGGATGCCATGTCAGCACATGTCGGTGATCATGTATATTTCCCCAATGCCCGTGAGGTATTGGCCAGCAATATGCATCTCTTCCAGCAAATAACGGATTACCCTGAGGTAGTGGGTGCAATAGACTGCACGCACATACGCATCAAAGCACCAGCCGGTGAGCGGGGTAGGGCCTACATTAACCGCAAGGGCTTCCCCTCCATCAACTGCCAGGTCATGTGTGATGCCCAGGGCATAATAATGAATGTGTGTGCTGGCTGCCCTGGGAGTTACCACGATTCCCACATCTGGCATTTGACGCAGCTGTACCAGACATTTGCCAATGAGGACATCCCACACGGACACCTAGTGGGGGATGCAGGTTATGCACTGGAGCCGTGGCTGATGACACCCATCAGAAACGCACACACACCTGAACAGGAACGCCATAATGAGGCACACGCACAAACACGTAATGTAATAGAGTGTGTGTTTGGGCTGCTCAAGTCACGGTTCCGGTGTCTGGACACATCTGGTGGAGCCTTGCAGTACACACCAACTACATGTACCCAAATTGTCATGGTATGTGCTATGCTACATAATATGATCTTGCGAAAACAGCTGCAGCAGGACCAGCATAGGGCTGGGCCAAACAGCCCCCCACCATTGCCAAGGCCATCACAGGTAGAGCGTGACTCGGAGGAGGAACAACCTGAGCCTGCCCCAGTAGGCAGAAGGAGGCGTGCCCAGTATGCCCTGGCCTTGGCAAAGAGGCAACGCATAGCACATACACTGGCTCAGTAGGAACCCTGGGAATGATACCCCCTCTGACTCACTCAAATAATAACATGGATGCCTAAAATGACATGACCTGCTCACAAACATGTACAGGGAAGTGTAGCACCACCTGAGGCATAAATGCCATGTGTTAAGTAATATAACACCATGTACTATATGCACACCTGAGCACCCTGACTAACATCCACCCTCACCAAGCATGAAGCCACAAAATGACGATGGGATGATCAAGTGCAATAACTGGCTGAAGTAATGCAGTTAGTCAAAGGGGAGCCAATGTGTTTCAGGCTGGGAAGACATGCGGAGCATGACATGATACACCACCTGCTAGGGGTGGCATGCACCTATCATGCCATGCCCCATGGATACTGGCAAAAGCTGTCAGTACCCACAGCATGCCCTGAATAGGTAAGTCTCAAAACACAAACCCACCTTCATAGGTTCCACAAGGGATAGGAACCTAGATGTAATGCTACCCAATGCCAGAAGTCTAAACAGCAAGATGTGTGCAGTGTAAATGCACACAGTATGGAGAATGTAGATACCAGTCCTGTAATAGAGAACTGGGTCAAGGCTCACATCAGCACCCTAACACTACCAGGTCACACCTCATACTGTGCTGTACAGCCGCAAAACATGGAACAAGCTACAAAAGGAGGGTGACTAGCAATAAATGTCAAGAATAACCACACCCCATGTTGGTACCACAACAAGAAGCAGCATGGATTAGCCATGGTCAAATACCAATGGCTAAAACCGCCTCCCAGTATATAGCCTGCTGCAGACTACTGTCCTAATACCAGGAACTGCACCTGGCCTATGTTGGAATACATGAATATATCAAGCCCCCCAAACCACATTATATCGCTTGACTGAAAATACCCAGACATACACCAGGAGCATTATACTAGCACCAACACAGTAGGAGAAAAGTTCCCAGAATCCATAAACCAAAATGCCCAGGAACAATGTACCACTCCCACAAGAGGGGTAAGCATACTGGATGTGATAATCAGCAACATGTGTACTGGATGGCAAGATGAGAAGTGTACCCCTCACCGGTAAGACCAGACCAAAGAGTAATCACACTGGATATACACATCCTGACCTCAGTCCCTGGCCAGAATACCACAGTGAAAAACATGTGTAAAGCATAGGTTGCAGCCCTCCAAACTGATGTTGAATCCATGAAAGGCCCTGTGCAAGTGCAGAATATGGGACACACCACAGAACGTGTTATACAGGCATTCCATGAACACAGCCAGGAATGCTTGGAGTATGCAATCACAAATAACAACAACACACAATGCCATACACGCAGGCATCTGGCATGTTGGACTCCAGCCATTACCAAACCATGCAAGAGAATGAGGAAGCTACCACATGATAGAGCAAACATAAAAAGGGAAGTAATCACTGACCAGTAGTATGGCAATAACATATGTCCACACATACAATCCACTAAGTCCAGCCACAACAAGTAGAATCTGTGAATCCAGAGGCAATGTGACACCAGTCCCAAGTACACAGACAACCACAACACCCCCCAATAAATACAAATATATGTGATAGATGCAACCGTGTATCCAAACCAGAGGTTGAGCTCCACCAACTCAGTACTGTCAAAACTAGTCAGGAGGAAAAGGTAACCACATACACCACAAACCCAGTCCCACATAGACCTACCACAACTGTAAAACAAACACATAAACACAGAGAAATATTCCCGGAGGCCTTAATTACAAACACACCACACCAACAGAAGCCTCCAAAGCAGATCACAAGCAACCACAACCTTCAAACATAGCACATGCAACGAATAGTACGCAAAGCTGGTGTGCCAAACAGTCACAGGCCAGAAGGAGAAACAACATGCCTGATACAGTTGTAATAGGTGTCTGTATAGGCAGACACACTGCTGTCCCACTCACCAGACTGAACAAGGGAAAGGGTAGAGTAAGCTGCCTGTAGGCTGCCACAAAATGCCACATAACACAAATACGCAGGTCACCCCAAAGCAAGCAGAAATATGATGCACTCAATGTCCATGCTGGTGTGAATTACCTGAGATGTACCTCCCTGGTCAACATGAAAAGAGACATGGATGATCCCTCTGAGTATGTACCCCAGGCCGGTATGACACTGGCTGTGTGCAGCATCCAACCCTCACCAAGAATGATGCCACAGTACAAACACAGAATGCTCATGTTTAACAGCTGGCACAGTTACAGCTGTCAGTCCAAGAGGGTCTAATGTCTGTCTGCTTGAGATGTCAAGCATGACAAGCCATGCTGCTGTTCCAGGGATGGCTTGCACCTGTTACCTCTGTGCGTCTGGATACTGGATAAGGCCTTTGCCACCTCCATAGAGCCGTATGTAGGCAAGGCCAAAAAGACTACCCACCACCCTAGAAAACATAAGTGGTAGGAAACATAAGGGTAATGCTGACCAATGCCAGATGTGTAAACTGCAATATGCATGCCCCTGAGGCACTTCCCATTATGGAGAACATCGATGTCTGTGCAGTGACAGAAGCCTGCTGCAAGCCTAGTGATAGCACACCAGCACTACTAGGTTATACCACATATCATGTGTTATGGCCCCAACACCTGCACCAAAACATCAAAGGAGGGGGAGTATCCATATGCAGCACAGACACCCATATGGCCAGGTAACTGACAATGCACAAAGCAGCGGAGACCACCCATGTGCACCTAAGTGTAGTCCAAACATCTGTACAGTCTATAGCATGCGACAGACCACACTCTCACACACAAGAACTCCACCCAGACATCCTGAAGACACTGGACAGTATGAATGTCCCACCAAATACCAGACAAGGTACACACAAATTACCACATAGGTGGCAAACCATTATGTATGCAAGGAGTAATCAGGGACCTAGGGACACAGGTCGACAGTAATCTGTCATGTGACACTCACAATGCCAATGTGGCTAGGAAGATTGTCGATATTGGACACCGTATCATGAAAGGATTCACATCTACATCAACAGAGGTCACTGTGCCGCTGTACTGTTCCCTTATCAGACCCATAATCTAGTACAATGACTCATATGGGATGTACCGTCGTGACACCTGCAGCGGTTCGAAGACCTCATAGTTACCCCACCAACAGGATAAAGGGTGTGAAATATATGTCATATGCTGCCTGGCTGTAGACACCCCAGCTGAATGCAGTCACAGACTGCCTACACAGAGGCATTGTATGTCTGTTGTACAAGGCCATGTCCAACACAGGAGTAATGGACATGCTCCACCACAGGAAATCAAAGCCATTGGAGCTGTGAGAGTGACAGATGTCAGCCTCAACACATAATGAAATAAGATGTGCTGGAGGGACAGATACATAACCCAGAGGCTCCCCACACCCAGAAACAGGATCCCAATCCATGTTAGGCAGAGCCCCTCACTGACACCCCTCAACAGGAATATTGCCAAGTGGATGGATGATCGTACATGTATACTGGGGGTCCTCACTGTGTCACGACCAAACAGAGGCACAGTGAAGAAATTCATAAATGGCCATAATAGAACATAGCAAGGGGTGGCGAAAGACACACACACTCTGGCTAGGCTTACTAATGGCCTAGGGTGTATAGCCTAGTATGAACCCATGAACCTATGAAGATACAAAACGTACAGGACACTAAGGATAATCACAAGGCTTACCCAACTGATGGTAGGAACCATGTTGGGCATCCACAGATATGCTCTGAATCACACAGATATTACAAACAACATACCAAACACACACACATATTGCTAATATACAACCTGTCAGGTGCAGTGCAAACACCCCCTCCCCACCAGAGTGCAAAATACCTATCCCAGCAGACTGATGGTCCCCTGACATTGCAGATGCTGAGGTAACAGCCATCATCTGCAAAGCAGAACACACAGCAGCAAAGGTATGTGATGGTGTCCTGGGCTGAGGCCAACATGGACTCCAAGAATAATGGAATGCCAAATCACACTACTGCCCAATGTCAGCCTTACCACAGGATATGTACCCAAAGAGCAGTGTACGATAACAGTGGTCCATCACAACAAAGGTGTTGCCTGAATGGATACTGCAAACTACCACCCCAGGATCCTGACAAGCTTGTTCTGCACAGCTATGGAAAGGATCAGTATGTACCGCAGACAGAAGGCTGTTGTGGACCTGCTGATACTGGACCCTACACAGTGTGGCTGTCGTAACTGCAGATCCTGCCCCTAAACATGTTTGACCCATTTGAAGCAGTCATTAAGGTCATTGATGAGGGCAATGTGGTCCACACAGTGTAGCTGGACCGTGCACATGCTTCTAGACAATACCATACGAGTTCAGTATGGATATGTTCACCAGCTTAAATATATACCCCTATGTCAGTAGAGGGGTTGCAAACCAGACCAAGGACAGAAATGACATGGTCAGACATGCCGCATCCATGTCAGACTACAAAGCAGATATGAGTGGCATCCCACAAGGCCTGGTCTTGGCCCGCCCCCCCCCCCGTTCTGTAAATATGTCCCATAGGTATAGGCCAACATGGAAGGACTGTGACTGAACATGTATGTAGAGGAGTACAAACAGCCCACCATATCCGACCCCCAGCTGACACAAGCAACCCACAAAAGGGCCACCTACAAACAGACAACTGGAGCCATAGCCATGTTAGCAAGCTAATTGCAGAACTGTGTATAGACAACCACCGTGGATATACAGTAAGTGCCCACAAATTACCACACAGGTGTTAACCCATGACATACCTAACATGTAATGTGAGACCTGGGTACAAAAGGTGATAGATATCCTGCACTGGACAAACATGTGGCTGTAGTGTTCAGAAACATATACTATATACCCACCCAAACATGAAGGTTGGCAGATGTAGATAAGGGGAACTCACTGTGGCTCTGCAGTCATCCTCCATCAGCATCACAATTGACTACAATAGCCCCTGTGGGATATACCGCAGCAGACACCCCATCAACTGTAAAGTCCACAACAGTACCCCACCAGGAGTAGCAAAGAGCATGAACAGATGCCATGTGTTGCCTGAGTAAACAAACTGCAGCCCCACACACCGCCATACTGCCCAGCTACAGGCAAGCTGTGCCTGATGTATGAAGCCATGTCCAACCTGGAATCAATGAACATGCTGCACCTTGTACAATCTGAATGGCAGTGAGCTATGCACATGAGAGACCTAAACCCCAGCACTGACATACATAGGACAAGCTGTACAGAATGATCCATAACACAGAAGGCACCCCCACTCTTCAGTAAACTCCTGGTACAGGTTAGCCAGAGAGTCACATATTGGCACCCCTCAAGAGGAATCCTGATGAGTGGATGGGAGATGGTAGGCTAACCCTGGGTATCACTGTTATGTCAGAGGTAGACGGAGGCACAGTATACTAACCATGACATATGTCATGGCAAACTCCAGAACATCGCTAGTGTTTGCCAATGTCCACCCATGTTGTGGAATACACTAGCAATGTTGGACGAGCCTGGTGTAGGTAGTCCATATCTGAACATAATGCAACATGGTCATATGTGCACAACTGGCCCCTACACAGTCTGTTGTGCTCACTATGAAGATGTCAAGCAGTCATAGGACTAAAGCCCAGGATACTGTCCACCACAGTGAAAGTACTGAACCAGTACACTATACGGTACTACAGTGTTAGGTCATTATGAAAGTATGTTGAGAACTGTCTGCAAAGTATCCCATGCAATCCCTGCAGGCACAGTATAATCCCTGTTGTGGCAGACACGAAGCAGTTGGCCAGTTAGTACACAACATGACACCCAACACACAACCATAAACGTGAGATATTGTTGAAGTTCACACACACACAAATATGTGGTGGACTTCAGAGTGCAACATATGGAAAGCTCACACTGGGCATGCTCGCACACTTTGATAAATGAGGCATATGTCAGACAACATGCCATGGAAAGGCTGAACTGGGCATGCTCACACACTTAGGCCATATCTCCGTTTAGCAGTTGGCCACACATATCTGGTATTTATGCGTGTGTCAGTCCAGGAACCAACCACAACACAGCAATCTGCCCAGTGCACACAGTAAATGACTACAGAGACATAAGTGATATAGTGGATCGCCGTCATATGCAAACATCTTCCACAGATACACAAGTTGGTCATAGGAACAGGGAATGCTATGGCAATAAAGACCTGCAAACAGTAGAACAGCACAACAAATATTGTGCATCCGACAATTGAACATATGGGTGTAGAGGTCAATACTAGGCTTGTTGCCCTAGGGAATGACAGCTCAGCCAGAGTGTGCTTGGCATCTGCATCCCCAGGACAGTAGGCTACTGTGCCACTGTAAAGTAGGTCACAGAAGGCAACATGTGAGGCTAGTGAGCTGTGCCTCTGTCAAGCAGGGGCACCGTAGGTCCCAGGGATTGACTGTGCTAAGCCACAGCCATGTTGTCAGTGTGTGCTGGGAGTCAGTTGCTGCGGATCTCTGACAGTAGCTGTCCATCAATAACAGACTGAGGGGAGCCCTATCTGCATTCTCTGGACGATTCCACTGTCAACACTGTGTTGTAATGATTATGTGTGAATGAAGTGCCGTGCCGGAACTGTTCACAGATGTCCTCCCTCTGTGGGCTACAGCTCTGCAATGTAGTAGCTCACTCTGTCCGTTGTACGGCGCATATATGGCTGGTGTACAGCTGACAGGTGTCTTGTTGTGGAGCAGTCATGGGTATATGTGGGATAGCATGATCAATGCAAACCATACACATGCTCATAGAATGCAATTGTCAAGGATTATGCTGAGTGGCCAGTATAGTCCCCCAGCATGGGTCCTCTGAAGTCGTCCACCCCAGTCTTCACAAGTGTAGAGTCTGCTTGTGCTACATACAGTTTGTGTGCAGTGACAACCTTGCCTGGGGGTGGAGATGGGATATGGATGTCCAGGAGAAAGGTGGGTGTGGTCAGATATCAACAATGGTGGTCTACCTCTGGTGTGGAACAGTGAGTACCCACGTTGCAGATGGACAGGTGCAATATGTATTCCCTCATGTGGCTGTGGTGTGTGGTTCTGCCATAGCACATGGACCCACAAATTGTAGTGGCTGTAGGGTAAAGTGGTAGAGGCCTGAGTAGTTCTCACACACAATATGCCTGTACCTGATGTTAACAACTGGAATGGTGTATGTGAACACCTGCATATCCTGGCACTGTTCCCAGGGAAGCTAAGTGTGTGTCCTGGATGTGGGTGTGGTGTTCTGGACTGGTTGTGTTGTGTGTTACAGGTCCTGTGGTCACAAAGCATGGTATAGAACATAACCTGCCAGTGCGATGTGCATATCTGACCCTGACGTAGGTGGCTGCAAATACATATATATGCTATCCCCCACCTGACAGGTAGTACTACATGTACATACCTCTGTAGAAATAAAGATGTCAGCACCCTATAAATACTGCAGGTGCAGAACAGATGCCCAGTAATTCGGATAGTGCGCTCTGCTAATGCGTCTCCCTCAAGTGTCATAATATAGTTAAGTAGGGGTTTGAATCCTGCAAATGCTCAGTGTGTGTGTGTGTGGGTGAGTGGGGTTTGTGTGTGTGAAAGGCTGTGAGAGGGAAATGTCCCTTTTGGCAACTGGGAAAACATACTACAGGATGCACATTCCCCTTTCTAAACACTGATGATGTCAGCACCCTATAAGTACAGCAGGAGAAGGGAAACTTCCCAGTAATGTGAATAGCGCGCTCTGTTAATGCATCTGTCTCAAGTGTCATAACATAGGTAGGTAGGGGGTTGAATCCTGTAAATGCTCAGTGTGTGTGGAGGGGGATAGTGTGTGTTCAAGACTGTATGAAAGAAATGTCCCTTTTGCCAACTAGGAGAACACACTACAGGATTCACATTCCCCTTTCTAAACACTGATGATGTCAGCACCCTATAAGTACAGCAGGAGAAGGGAAACCTCCCAGTAATGCGAATAGCGAGCTCTGCTAATGCATCCATCTTGAGTGTCATAACATAGGTAGGTAGGGGTTTGAATCCTGTAAATGCTCAGTGTGTGTGGAGGGAGTTAGTGTGTGTTCAAGACTGTATGAAAGAAATATCCCTTTTGCCAACTAGGAGAACACACTACAGGATGCACATTCCCCTTTCTAAACACTGATGATGTCAGCACCCTATAAGTACAGCAGGAGAAGGGAAACCTCCCAGTAATGTGAATAGCGCGCTCTGCTAATGCATCCGTCTCGAGTGTCATAACATAGGTAGGTAGGGGTTTGAATCCTGTAAATGCTCAGTGTGTGTGGAGGGGGTTAGTGTGTGTTCAAGACTGTATGAAAGAAATATCCCTTTTGCCAACTAGGAGAACACACTACAGGATGCACATTCCCCTTTCTAAACACTGATGATGTCAGCACCCTATAAGTGCAGCAGGAGAAGGGAATCCTCCCAGTAATGTGAATAGCGCGCTCTGCTAATGCATCCATCTCGAGTGTCATAACATAAGTAGGTAGGGATTTGAATCCTGTAAATGCTCAGTGTGTGTGGAGGGGGTTAGTGTGTGTTCAAGACTGTATGAAAGAAATATCCCTTTTGCCAACTAGGAGAACACACTACAGGATGCACATTCCCCTTTCTAAACACTGATGATGTCAGCACCCTATAAGTGCAGCAGGAGAAGGGAATCCTCCCAGTAATGCGAATAGCACGCTCTGCTAATGCATCCGTCTCAAGTGTCATAACATAATTAGGTAGGGGTTTGAATCCTGTACATGCTCAGTGTGTGTGGAGGGGGTTAGTGTGTGTTCATGAGTGTATGAAAGAAGTATCCCTTTTGCCAACTAGGAGAACACACTACAGGATGCACATTCCCCTTTCTAAACACTGATGATGTCAGCACCCTATAAGTACAGCAGGAGAAGGGAAGCCTCCCAGTAATGCGAATAGCGCGCTCTGCTAATGCGTCTGACTCGAGTGTCATAACATAGTTAGGTAGTGGTTTGAATCCTGCAAATAGCAAATGTGTGTGTTTGGATGAGGGGGGTTAGTGTGTGTGCAATTTTGTGTGAGGGAAATGCCCCTTTTGGCAACTGGGAGAACACACTACAGGATGCACATTCCCCTTTCTAAACACAGATGATGTCAGCACCCTATAAGTACAGCAGGAGAAGGGAAGCCTACCAGTAATGCGAATAACGCACTCTGCTAATGCGTCCGTCTCGAGTGTCAGAACATAGTTAGGTAGGGGTTTGAATCCTGCAAATGCTCAGTGTGTGTGGAGGGGACTAGTGTGTGTGCAAGTCTGTATGAAGGAAATATCCCTTTTGGCAACTAGGAGAACACACGACAGGATGCACATTCCCCTTTCTAAACACTGATGATGTTAGCACCCTATAAGTACAGCAGGAGAAGGGAAACCTCCCAGTAATTCGAATAGCGCACTCTGCTAATGCGTCTCTCCCAAGTGTCATAATATAGTTAGGTAGGAGTTTGAAACCTGTAAATGGCATGTGTGTGTGTTTGAATGTGGGTACTCTGTGTGTGTGCAATTCTGTATGAAAAACATGTGCTTTTTTGAAATCAGGAGATCACACTACATGATGCACATTACCCTTTCCAAACAGTGATGATGACAGCACCCTATACATACAGCTGGAGAAGAGACATCTGCCAGTACTCAGAATAGCGCAACCTACTACAGCGTCACTCTCAAGTGCCATAACATATTTAGGTAGGGGTTTGAAACCTGCAAGTGTGTGTGTGTTTGGATGTGGGGAGTTTGTGTGTGTGCATTTCCGTATGAAAAACATGTTAGTTTTGGCAATCAGGAGATCACACTACCTGATGCACATTACTCTTTCAAAATACTGATGATGTCAGCACCCTATAAGTACAGCCAGAAAAGAGGAACTATCTAGTAATCCGAATAGTGCGCTTTGCTAATGTGTCTCTCTCACGTGTCGTGACTTAGTTAGGTAGGGGTATGAATCCGGCAAGTGTGTGTGTGTGTGTGTGTGTGTGTGGGGGGGGTAGTAGGGTGTGTGTAAATGCAAGTGTGAGAGAACAGATCCTTTTGGCAAATACTACAATACACCAGATGCTGCATATTCCCCCAGTAAACACAGGGGATGTCACCACACTATCAGCACAGCCAAACAGGGCTAGTTGGCCAGTAATGCCAATAGTGCGCTCTGCTACTGTGTCTATTACCATTGTCAGAGTACAGATAGGTATGTTTTGGTAACCCACAACTGCCACGTGTGGTTGTGTCACACATTGTGATCTTGTGTGGGTCTTTGTACATAACAATGCATGCCATTGCCTAAACCAGCAATGGCATTGCACACATGATGTATGTGTGTGACACATACACATAAATACCTGTGACCTGCAGTAGTTACCATGTCTGACACATGCCTCGAGTGGATAAATGGTATTTGCAATGTATACCAATATGACTGTGTCTTACTGTGCAGGGGCCGCACGCGGTATGTGTCTATACAGTGTGGGTGTATATGGTAAAATACCTACAGCAGGGGATACACATCTGGTCTGGGCCATATAGTCTACATGTAGTCGATGTACAGGTGCTGCATGTTCCCACCTGTTGTGGTAGTGGTAACATGTCATTCCACTGCAATTCAGTGACCACATAGGTTCATAGGTTCATAGGTTCATACTAGGCTATCTGCCCGAGGGCATTTACAAGCCTAGCCCATAGTTTTGTGGCTTACGCCACCCCTTTAGTATGGGGAACTGTACCCATTATTTTGCTGTGCCTCTGTTGAGCAGTGACACTGAGGTAATCCCTGGGGTATATCTGCGATCTCCCATCCATTGGTCAAGATTTCTCTTGAACAAGGCCAGCGAGGTGCTCTGCCTCACATATACCGGGATTTTATTCCACAGCATAGGGAGTCTTTGGGTGATGAATCTATCCCTCCAGCACGTCCTATTAATAGCCGTGTCGAGGTTTAAGTTCACATGCTGTGAACCCTTCAACTAGTGTGTTGTAGCTACAGTAATGCTCACGCACAATGTTTGGCTGGATGCAGTCCAACCATATAAAGACAGTTCTTGAGACTGTCATATTGCCAGTGTTGTTATGGAGGATAGGAAGTCTTCCTGTGTATGGGAGGGTTGTGTGTGCCAGGCTATGAACCAGATGGCAGTCCGACACACTGTTAGCTGCACATGATTAGGCCCTGATGCTTTGTGCTGTGCCAACAACCTGGAGGTGTGTGTATCTGTGATGCCTTGGGATACCACCCCCCTGTCCATGTGTGTTACATGTGTACGGGACGACAGGCATGGTATGGGGCATAACATGTCAGTGATGGGTAACACCTGTGAGCCATGAATCAGGACTCTGGTACTGCACAGACATTGCAGTTCACTGTGCTGAGGACAGTGTCCAGTGCATGCATCTTGCGGTGTACACTGCTGTTGTTGTGTAGCAGCACTGTTAGTGTCCTAACCTGTGTGATACCCACGGAGGTGGCTATGTAAACCGTGTCCTGCAGCATAAGGCAGTATGTGTGTATCAAGGAGCTTTGCCAATATACATCGGGCCATGGGTGTCACGTGCAAGATGACCCTTGCACATCATTGTGGCTTCCCTAGCATGTAAGCACACATTGACAGCCAGCGGATACCCTATGAATGACATTGGCGACTGAGCAGAATGTAGACATACAACACCCTTCCCACGTATAGTGGTAGCATACCTGGTGAGGGTATGTTGGCATCCAAGATCAGGCTCATACTGGCCTGTGCCACATGCTGAGAGATCCATTCTATGTTCCCTATCATGTCGTCCAGGGAGGTATGTCTCAGGTCAGCCATAGTGGCATGGTCAATGAGTGAGTCATATGTGTCCATGCCTCTGACTGACCTGTATGCATGTGTTCTGTGGTGGACCATAGTGCCCCTGAGGCATATCACTGTGACCGTCACCAGATACAGCCTGTTGAGCGGGACCCCAGTGCAGCACCCAAGACAGGTACCTGACACGTCTGTAGCAGGTGTGTTGTGTAGCCCTACAGGCTGTGAGTGTGTGGCACACGGGATGTGTGTGCCATGTGCTCTGTTCCGACGGAACATATGCCTGTGTACCAGCTGCGGAGGTGTGTGATGCTCAGGCAGAATGCTATTCTGTGTCCCCACGTATGCCCCAGTGTGTTCAGCATGCTGTCAGTGCGTGTCAATGTCTGACTTGTATTGTAGTCACTGTAATATTTTTTATTGATTTATTTATTTATCTTACATTTGTTGACCGGGATAGTCTGACTGGATGCATGTCCATTTTCAGCGGAGGCCCGGGGAGAAAAGCTCCAAGGGTAAGCAGATACAGCATTACATAATACCAGCATTACATATTACAAACAGATTATTTACAGAGATTACATAAGTAAGCAAGTTAAACAAGTTCCACAGGTTAAAGTTAGTCCTGAGCACAAGTCAGGATTAAATTAAATTACACAGTAAACTGGTTAACAGATTTTACACATTCGAGTTAGCCAGGCTTGATACATTGACATAGCCAGTTAAGTGACAAATGTTGTTTGAGTCTAGTTTTAAATTGACCTAAGGTGGAAAGTAAGGTAATATCAGCTGGAAGTGAGTTCCAGGATCTACTTACAGAGTTTGCATAGAGAGAATCACCGGCTGTGTTATTAATTTTGCTAGTCTGAATTAGTAGTTTGTTAGAGGATTGAAGCGGTCTAGGATTGTTATAGGGGGTGATAATATTTTTAAGTGCAGGAGTATTGTCCGGATTATAGAGGATTTTATAGGCCATAATCAGTTGGTTATACTGTAGTAGGCTAGGTAGTTCAAGCCAACCAAGCTGATTTAGATTGATGCAATGATGTGTCCTAAAGGCAGCCCAGTGGCAAACCTGGCAATGTGGTTGTAGCAAATTGAGTGTTTGTTAAGGACAGTCTTGTTCATATTCGAGAGTAGAGGGGATGCATACAGAAGGGTTGAAAGAAGGTGTGAGCGAGCTATGGCAATTTTAGCTGGAGGGGTTAGGAAGGCTTTTATTCTGTAAAGTGACCCTAGTTTTTTATTGATGGTTTTGATAGTTTGGTTAACATGTAGGTCACATTTGAGATTATTGTCTATGATGACACCTAATAGTTTAGTAGATGGGTCAGGGGAGATTATTGTGCCATCATTTGATTTTATGGTAAAGGTGAAAGCGGTAGACCTACGTGTTGGTGAAATAACAGCAGTTTAGTTTTTTGGGGATTTAGGATCAGACGATGTTCAGAAAGCCAGTTTTCTATTGTATTAAAGGTGGTCTGGGCAGCTGACCATAACTCTACTGGAGATGTGGCTGAGCAAATCAGAGTAGAGTCATCAGCATATTGGATACAGCTGACTTTTGGGATGACAGTATAAAGGTCGTTAATGATGATGGAGAACAGCAAGGGCCCTAGTATAGAGCCTTGTGGTACTCTGAGGGTGTTAGGTAGAAGGTTAGAGAGTTTGTTCTGCCAGAGGCCAGCCTGCTGTTGACCATTCAGGTAGGATTGAAACCACTAGAGGGCTCCAGTATCTAGACAGAATGGTTGCAGGGTGTGGATTACAAGTTGGTGATCAACCATATCGTATGCCTTGGAAAGATCCAAAAAGAGGGCTGAGGATATATAATTATTGTTGCGATTATGGTTTATGGTTTATGGTGTTAGTAAAGGCTAGGAGGCCTGAAGCAGTGCTGTGATGAGGACGGAAGCCATGCTGAGTGTCTGCCATAAGGCGATTTTGGATTAGGTGGTGCATGAATTGTCTATGAATACATTTTTCCATAATCTTTGCAAGTGGAGAGAGTATAGCTATTGGCCTATAATTGGTGAATTCAGTAGAGCTGCCTCCTTTGTGAAGTGGGATTACATAGGATATTTTCCAGATGGTGGGAAATTTAGCTTCTACCATGGTTCGTTTGATTAGTTTTGAGACAGGGTAAGCAATAGCATCAGCTGATTTTTGTAGGTACTCAGCAGGGAGTTGATCAGCAGAAAGTGTAGTGGGTTTTAATTTTTCAATCAAGGTACAGATAAGTGAAGTGGCGACTGGTTGGAAGCTGAACGCAAGTAGGTTTCTAGGGGTGCTACTTTCAGGACCAGGGGAGCTAGGAGGTAGTTGGCTAGCTAGGGCTTGAAATGTCTCAGTAAAGAATTGGTTAAAACTATCAGAAACATCTTCAGGGGTTTTATCAATAGTAGCAGCAGGGATTGGGGTTGAAGTTTGTCCAGGATATAGTATATATGACATGCCACCTGACAGGGTATGGCATTACTGGGTTCAGTGAGCTCAGTCCCCAGATTGGCTGTGTGGTGGCATCCCACACATGTGTTGTATGTTCCTGGCCAAGGGTGATGGCTGACTGCATACATGTGGCAGCTGTGACATTGCCACATGACTCACATAAACCACAACTGGACCATACAGGTGATTCACAGGTTTCCTTTGCACATGCTACCCTAGTAGTGTAATTGCCATGGTGAGTACCAACACATAGGGCCAATGGGGAACAACATACTGAAGGTGTGTATGTGTGGGTGTACTGCTACTGTTTCATAGCACTGGCATATATGACTGCACACGTGGGTAAATGCCAGGTAAGACATGTGCAATGTGTCACAGGCAACGTACATGCATACAGGACAGACAGTGATGTTCTGTCATGTGTAAACTTGACATACATATCGTACGCTATGCAGATGTCACTAGGCGTCTACAGAAGCACTGTAACTCTGCATTGCAGGTGTAAGCAGTGTTCCAGGGAACCCCAAGCAAACATGCATGCGAACAAAGCTACAGTAAGCAGGGCTGGAAGTAGTGCATTGTACAACAAAGAAGGGGTAACAATAACAGTAAGTAACAATGCAAATATGTAGGCACTATCAACATGTACCCAGGAATACACAGCACAGATGCCCATGGTAGAACTGATATTATGTCATAGTTAATTGTGATTTGGATTACATTGGTACTGCACACATAACATGCACAAACATCCACATTGCATAGTTGTTGTGGGCAACTTGACACCATTACTGTACATGTCCACCATTGCATATCACTACATGCGTTAGCTTCCCCCCTGTGCTACCCATGTATGCGGCTATCTGTTGACATCCTTACCACCGGCATGCATTTATGTGCAGCTGTTACACTTTGGTATGTACTATGGGTGCAGATAACAATTCAGGACATTCATACGGTTACTGCATCAGGCATGCTGGGATATACACACAGTCATAGCAGCACACTGTACTGTTACCAACATGATACTACTAATACACTTCTATGTAGTCACCCTGTGCATCAGCAACGTGTTTACCTGTTCCCGCAATGATGTTGGAGATTGCAGGAGGTGGCACAGTGTCATCATATGCACAGGGTGTGAAGTAGGTATGCCTGAGTCAGCCACTGATACCACCAATTGACATGTGTGTGTATGTGTGTTGGTGAGGGGCAGCAGTACAGGGTGGGGCAGTGTTGGTGCAGTGTGTGCGTGTATGTGGTCGCCATAGGTGTTAACATTTCGCATGTGTGTATGCACGCACACAGTTCCACCTCATGGCTGCCATATACAGGGGTTTGTGGACATCCACAGACTGCACCTGGCAGGTCATACAGATCAGTGTCTGTGGGCACGGACACGGTACCTGTGCCTTGCAGGGGTGCTATGGACCGTATCCAGTACTAAGCCAGACTGGGTACTGTCATCAGAAGCGGGAGTGTGTTGACTGGACACAGGTCCCTGTTGGGACTGTCCAGAGCCATGTCCCCACAACGTCTGTCTATGACATCGGTGAAATTACGGATAGCATCCGCGATGTCACGCATACTGTCAGTCATGGCTGTGCGACATGCTCTCAGCTCCCTCAGACCCTGTCTGGTGTACCTTTCCATATGCGTCTGTGCCTGCATGACAGCCCGAAACATAGCTGAGGTTGACAGACCTCTTTGGGCACGTCTGCCAGAGGCAGTACGCCCACGGATGCTCCCACGAGAACCCATGGGCAACTGTCTGTGTGGTACCATCGCAAGACCCTGCCCATGGCTGCTGTGTGGGGACGCATGTGCCACAGGTACCACATTACCCTGGTCAATGCCCACTGTATCCTGTCCATCACCTAGGGACAGTGGTGACAAAGGATGTACTGGCAGGATGACTGTGCGCAATGATGGGGTTGACAGCTGTGTACTGTCAATTGGCTGACCAATGGCGGACCCTGACACACCTTCCTGTACCATTACACAAATATCATCATTACCAGTACCTGTGGCACCAGATTCAGGTTCCCTGCTGCAGGACACCAGAGCAGCACCAGAACCTGTGGGAGGAAGACAGGAAACACAGTTTACAGTCTCCACACATTCTTACCAGTGATGCACTTATGCACACATGCACACATGGACACATGCACACATGCACACATGGACACAGGCACACATGCACACATGGACACAGGCACACATGCAGACATGCACACGTGAACACATGCACACAGGCACACATGCAGACATGCACACGTGGACACATGCACACGTGGACACATGCACACATGGACACATGCACACATGCACACGTGGTCACATGCACACATGGACATATGCACACATGCACACGTGGTCACGTGTACACATGCACACATGCACAAGTGGACACAGGCACACATGCACACATGCACACGTGGACACAGGTACACATGCACACGTGGACACAGGCACACCTGCACACATGCACACATGGGCACAGGCACACCTGCACACATGCACACATGCACACCCCGCAGTATACACACAGAGCACTACTGAGTTACACTAGTGTTACTAGCACTATCAGGACTATTATAGGTATTGTTAAACACACTCACCAGCATGGATGGCCTGCCTTGCTGTAACCCCGGAGGACCTGCAGAAATGATGAGATTAATGTCAGTGGGCACAACTGTGCCATTGATATTGCATATGATACAGTGCAGTAGTACACCAGTTGCCTTTCACACGTCAGCTGCTGATATTGCCAGTATCACACATGCACAATTACATACTATGATGACAGATACATACCACGGACACACCTTACACATGCATAAACTAACAGTGTACAGAACAGTCAAGTGTACATATGGCATATTACCTGCACGCTCCATGTTGTGCTGCTGTGTGGATCCAGCCTCCATCATGATGCAGGTGTACTGCTGTTGCTGTTCCTGGGCTGGAGCCACAACACTTAGGAGTAGCCCCTCCAGTCTGCTGAGGGGGGGATGTGTGGCCACCCCACCTCCTGTGGCAACCTGTTGCCTGTGGATATCTGATGCACGCTGACGGACACTTCTGATTAAATCACTGCAGTGATGTCGTACCTGCTCATATGTCCTATTATGCGTGCCAATATCATTTACCCTATGGACAAGGTCTTGCCACAGTGCAGCCCTCTCCTGCTGATTCTGACTGGTGCGGGAAAACAGGATGTCATACTCCTGCACCAGGCTCTGGTGTATCTCCTCATCTTCCACTGCAGAGTAGGCGGGATTATGCTGACGCACCATCTCCCTGGAAGAGAACACAAACAGGATATCAGCAGACTATGTCAGCAATATATGGCACACATACTATACATGATACTCATGTGTAGTGATATACTACTACTCCCATATGTTGCATGTGTGTGTGTCATGGTGGATACACAAGTACATGGCCAGATATCAGTGCTCAGCCAACACCTGTGCAACAATACCTGCCACATTCCACACAACATAGTAGCATGCCCCATCGGTCAGCACACACTGACAGGTCCAATGCACAACCTCACTCTGGGGGTTCAACCCAAGGTACTGTATGTGGGACGCCATCCACTAGTGTGATGTGGACACAAGTTACTCGGCCTGGATATACATATCCCACCACCACCACCAGCACAGTAGACTACTTTGATATGTATGTGATTAGACAGTTATTCACTTGTTAGGACTGAGATGGTATCCATGCAGCACACTGGGCCAGTGGAAGCCACAACCCACACTGCTGACCCCTTTGCAAATGCTTACCATGGACATGCCACAGATTGCATGGAACTTGCACACACATTTCTAACCCAGACCCTATGCACAAAGGTTAGGCATCCTGTCCGGTGGACCCCAGACAGAGGCAGATTGTATAACAATAGCAGGAGGCTACTGCAGGACAGAGCAGATTCACATTACAGGAAGGCATCTGTGGTCAGCACTGGTACTACGCTACGGTCCCTCATAACAACGGCCACGGCCTACTCTGGGAGGGAAATGGCCACAAACACTATGGATAACCACAAGGCCTTCTTCAGTTATGTTACACATATGGACCAAATGCCTCAGATATGCTCTGTGTTAATACACACCTACTTAACATTCACCAAACACACAGATATTGGCAACATTCTTGCAGACAGGTTTGGTGCACGTAACCCCCCCTCCTTCTCCCCCACCAGTTGAAATAGTTATCACAGCTGTATGTAACCTCCCTATCATCTCACATGTCCAGGTGAGGGCCGGCCTCAGCAAAGCAGAACAAACAGCATCACTGTGACCTCATGGTATCCCTGGATGTGTGCTACCTGCACTCCAAGAGGACATACAACCGCATATAAGACTGATAATTTATCTTGGCCGTACTACAGGATATGTACCTGGACAGTGGCATACAGCAACAGTGGTCCCACACCACTAAGGAGGCACCTCGACTGACCCTGGGAACTACCACATCATATGCATAACCGGCCTGGTCTGCTAAGCTATGGAATTATGCAGTATGGGATGCATATGCAGTGATATCAGGTACCTGCAGACACTTGTTCCCAGCCAGTGTGCCTTTGTGATGGGCTGATCCTGCCTTTTGAACCTGGCTGACCTTTCAAAGCAGTCACTACAGCCATTGCTGAGGGCAATGCACAGACAACTGCTGCCAGGATCATGGCCTAACACTGATTGACATGTAATGTATAGTCATCCCCTGTTGGTGGAACTACGTACACACAACATATCACATGGACATACCTATAGATACAGACCTATGACACATTTGGAGGGTTCACAGTATGCACACTATTAACCTGCTACTTTTCATTACCTGTGTTTGTCACAGCTGGTTGCGTTACCACTGCTTCTGATTCCTGCTGCTACTGTCACTGCTGACAGCTTAGAGTCACAGTGTGTAGCGTGTTTTTGTTTTTTTTTTTCTCTCTGTCTCGGTTTGTCTCTCTCCCTCTGTCTGCTTCCAGACAGTGCAATGAATGTATTGCATGTGTGGAGTGTTAGTACAGGATGCTTTTGTAGGTATCTGCATAGGTCCATGTGATGGCCTCTGCACCAATTGTAAGCCAGCATTTGCTAATTGCATACAGCCAGTTGTGTACTGATTGCAGTTCTCACTGTGATTTCAGGACAGTGCTATAAAAGGGTATGTGAGATAGGCATTGCCCTTTCAGATTGTAAGGGCGGGGACCATGCTGGTATGCTGTGGACACTGTTCTGTGAGTGTAAAGGTTAGTATCCTCTCATGATTCAGGCTGTGTTGTAGATTCACATTTCTCCATTGCTCTCCCTGTTCCCTGTAGTAAGTGTGTATGCACAATGACACCTACAACTATATATAGATATATATTTATATATGTACATATACATACATTTATATATGTACATTAACTGACATTATTACCTACAAGCTACCAACTAGCATGGCTGTTTCTGTTCACACACTACTATTATGGGAATCCAGTAGTTTTGACAGTAATTCTAAATGACATGCTTTGGGTACTACACATCCTATATTCCCTTTACATTCATCCCTACTATTACATGTTATATTTATTTTAGCACAATGTTCTTGTATAAGAGTCATGGCTTAGTGGTAGGTCATACAGACTACTGTTTCCAAGGTCCTGGGTTCGGGACTGACAGTGGGATTTTATTTTGCTTTTGAACTGAGTACAGGACCTGTCAATCAAAGTGACTAAGGCACTTTTAAGCAGTTGTAACCGGGTTAGCGCTGGTTTGCGTGGAGCTCACGCATGCGCACTGGCGGTTACCTCTGCGCACACCCGCTTACAACCGTGTAACAGTGCTTACTCTGGCACACGCCCGCGCTATTTTCTTTCAAAGAAATGAAAATGGGGAGACAGGAAAGTGGTGAAAAAGGGGTCACAAAGTGGGTAAGACAGTAGGGAAACAAGCTTGGGATTTGCAGGAGGGATGTAGGTAAGGCCCATAGCTGCCCATTTCTTCATCAGCAACAGCTGTGCATATGTATGTAATTTGGTGTGACATTTGAAACCTTCCACCCCTGAGAGAGGTGTCAGGACAACAATAATACTTGTTGTACAGCCAATTGTAATTGATAGTTTCCATGTCCAGCAGACATGTGTGCGGAATGGGCAGCTATGTATGGGGTGTAAATTTTTTGTGGGTACAGAGTGCCCTTTTTTTTTTTTTTTTTTCAGGTGAGAGTGGTATGTCAGGTGAAGGAAGTCGGTACAGCTGGGGAGGTAGGTTGGGTAGGTAAACAGACAAGACAAACAAGACGCATACAGGGGCGGTGTATGACATGTGTGGGGGGGTTACACAATTGACGGGGACGGAGGTTTGGATATCCAGAGCCCATGAGCCCACAGATGGCAACAGTGGAACTGATATCCCCACCCATAGGCAGTTGCCACTGTTCCTTCACTGCCCAGGACGGGGCTGTGCTGGGGGCTGTGTAGGCCGGGCAACAGGCATGCCCGTAAGTTGTGCCACCCATGCCTCAAGCTGGCGTAGGGGCTCGAGAACAGAGTCCCGAATCTCCCTACGCACCACAGTCCGGACGCTACGGAGGGTGAGTGGTGGTTCTCCTCCGGCCACACTTGCAGAGGGGGGGGCGAGCCCCATCCCCTGCAGCGCTTCCACCCGCAGGTGGCACAGGGCCACCGGAGGGTCCAGACTGGGCTCTAGTGCCAGGTGCACTCGCCAGCTGAGGTGGGAGAGGTGGGTCTGCTGGAACCCACCTTCCCTGTCATCCTATGTTTTGCATTATGTCATGACAGTTTGGGTTAGTGACATATAATACCATTCACAATTAGTTGTAACAGCATGCATTAGTATTCCCATTAACCAAACACCCAGATATTCACACCATTGAACAGCGAGCATAGCATAACACATGCATAATTTGAACAGCAATACACAGTCCAACAACATGCAGGGTTGATTGATGGCAACAGGCCATCAGGTTTGGATGTATGAACAGGGCAGATGCATCAACGGACATGCAAATATATATGACCCAACAGGACAAATGTCCAGGGGTGTTAATTGTGATTGCACATACCATTTTCACGTGGAATGGGTTATATGTGGTTATAGGGTGGGGTGAAGAAAATAATATTAACATCTTACCAATACCAATACATATGCTGTACATTTCTAATAGCTGCACATATATACACACTACTGTTCTAACTACAGTTTCCTATATGATAACTATTTCAACTTGGTGATAGGACTGTTACTGCAACATCAATATACATTTTATTGTTCTTCATACACATTCATATCTAGCTTTGTTCAGCTACATCATCCTGCTACATTTGCTTTATATAGCTATAGACAAGTGTGGATGTTTGGTATATCAGACAATCATACTATCTGCATATTGCAGACTGAGAGCAACATATCCAGATTTTGGGATACACATTCCAGATGCAGCAACACTTTGAACAGATTTCGCTGTTTGGTTTGGATTCTCACATGCATTTCATTCTGTACTGACTGCAGTATACTTTATTCAGGGGTTATTACTACTGTATTGCTGGATTCATGACACTTTCTCACACTCTCTCACTTGTTTTCATTTTACTATTCAGGATGGTACTTACTTCTAGGCTTTATTGACATGTTTTACCTGTAGTTATTACAATCCTTTCCAGCAGTCTCACTTCTGTCATGTTTCAGTATTTCAACAGGGATATATTTCACACATGTGATTTCATCATCTTCTGCAGCTATACTTTTCAGCCTGCTGCAGGTTGTGTACTATTTTCTTACAGGTGGGGCATTTTTATTTCAGAATTTATGTCAGACATTTTCATTTTTCTGTTTGGCTTACAGGCTGCAACACACTTTTGTAATCAAGCAATACTTGCAAACACTTTCACACTGTTACTTGCACATTTTATTACTTAGTGACTACATTGCACTCTTTTGCTGACTGTCATACTTTTATATTTCTTTACAGTTACTGGTAGTGGATTACTGACCTGCCTGGTGGTGCAACCGCACCAGCCTATCGCCATAGGCTCTGCAGTTCGCAGAACGGACACCTGCAGCTGTAATATAAATGAAGTAATATTGGAATACACATCTCCAT
This sequence comes from Protopterus annectens, assembly GCF_019279795.1. NCBI lineage: Eukaryota > Metazoa > Chordata > Ceratodontiformes > Protopteridae > Protopterus > Protopterus annectens. Next base: position 1,274,672,342 of record NC_056732.1, on the reverse strand, counting down.
AATATCAGCTAGTTTAATTTCTTACATACATAATTAAATGTAACTTACTCAGTAGTGGGGCATTGGGCATTTGCCGGGCCTCCTGGATCCAAAGGTTCAATTGGTCCTGCTTGCATCTCTTCAGGTCCGCATGGTGGTGACGGACCTGCTCACCAGTCCTTGGAATCCCTGTGGCACTGGTGAGATCATGAGCCAACCGGTCCCATGCCTCAGCCCTATATGCTCCCCACAGGACCTGGCCCTGCATGAGTTGGGCCTCATGATTGTGGACTAGGAGCCAGACCATGTACCTGGACTCCTCAATGCCCCACCTCTGTGCTCGAAAGCAACTACCCTCTCCTACTCCTGTCATTCTGGCTGCAGTTCAGTTCTACAATTGTTTATGCTGTGTATTCCCGCCTATGGGGCTTATATAGTCCGTTTTCCCACATATCTGTGATTGGCCATTTTGGAATTGTATCAACTTCAGTAAACCTGCATTGTCATGCTCCAGTTTGTATTCATTCCTATATATTAGCTATTATTGCATTTATAGGTACTGCTGTCATGGCTTAGTGGTTCAGTACCTTGACTATGGTGTATAGTATCCTGGGTTCGAACCTGGCCACTACTTTTTATTTTTTATGACTGTCTAGACAAGCTGAGGGGTGTGTCTGTGTAAAGGCAGTTTTGATACGGCTTGCTCAACGCGTTGCCCGTCGGATAGCTTGTTTGCGCTGCAGCTCGCAAACGGGTACGCTGGTTTAAGCCTCATTTGGCTATCAGCACGCATATTACGCTCAGCTCAGTTAGGGGCACATAGATTTAGCGTGTTAAACCACTACTCAGCTACGGGCACTCATTTTGCACCAGTTAAACCACTGCTCACCTACGGGCAGATGCATTCACCCTGTTAAACTGTAGCTCAGCTATGGGCACATCTGGCATTTTTTATTGTTTTGTTACCTCACATTTCTTCAATATAAATGGGCTATTTCATTACATTTTACATAAAATGTGATTTTGTGTGTACATATTTGTCAGGGACTTGTTTCATGCTTATTTTGCTAAAAATAAAAATTGGTGTTGTGGGGGCTCGAACCATGAATGCCTGCTCTTCAGCCAACATCTCTACCGCTACGCTATTGCTTCTTGGCTTACTTTGCATATTTAGTTCTTATATGCTTTCCCACTGACTGCTATCTGTAGCTGCGCTACGGGCATGCCCGCGCAAACGAGCGCACTCACGGTTAAACATCTTTACAATTTAAAAAAAAAATTATGTGATGTTCATTTGTACATTTTATGTTCATAGTCTGTGGGGACATGTGTTGTGTTGTGTTTATTCACATTTCCATGGACTCTGTCATGGGTGTTTACTTTGGGCACTTTTACTCTTCTGGGGGCGTGTCCGCTTACAGGGCTCGGCCTACGGACACGCCCCCTACTGTCTTACATGGACCGTGTTAGCCTTAGGTGTGATTCAGCATGCTCTCATGCATATGCAGAGCATGCTGACATCACTCCGTTTAACTGCAGCCTCCGTGTATGAGTTATAACTCTTACACGGAGGCTTTGTGAATCATGCCCTCTGTCTTTAAGCCCATAAGCAAGCCACCACACAATCCAACATTCTAGTCATTGGAGAATCCATCATGTGACACACTGATGTCCCTCTCACGAGGCTGAGTAAGGAGAAAGTCATGGTCAGTTGCTTATCAGGGGCTAGGATCCACCACATTACTCACGCACGCAGGTCATTGACCCACAAGTACCAATATGATTCAGTCATAGTCCAGGTAGGAGTAAATGATCTGAGACATACCTCCCATGACTATATGAAGAGAGACATCATGGAGCTCTTGGAATATGTGTCTCAGGCTGGTACGAGCCTAGCATTGAGCAGCATGTTACCTTCTCCAAAGATGATGCCAGAATATGAACAAAAGATGATTGACTTTAATAATTGGTTTAGGTTCTGATGTCATTCTAATGGGGTTCAATATTTGTCAGCATGGATGGAGATGGTCAGCAGACCATGCTGCTTTGCCAGGGATGGTCTGCACCTCTCCCCTCTAGGGTTTTGAATTTATTTATTTATTTTATTTTACATTTGTGTACCGGGTAGGTCCAACTGGACAATGTTTTCCGTTTTCAGGGGAGGCCCGGAGAGAAAAGCTCCAGAAACAATTGCTAACATAGTATACGTAAGATATTTACATGAGCATTGTGGTTTGCACATACAGCTATAAAATATAGCAGATAACGTATGATTGCATAAGATATTTACGTAAGTATAGTGGTTTATACATACAATTAAAAGTATAGCAGGTAGCTAAAACATTGCTTTCCCCCATAGTGCCATTTTTAGGCAATGCCAAACTGAAAGTACTTCTAACATATCAAATCAAAACCAGTAAAATCCAAATATTTTACTGCTCAATGCTAGCAGTCTAAACAAAAAAAAAAACACTCCCTGAAAAGCTCTCTTCATCCTAGAGAATGCTGAGATCTTTGCAGTCACTGAGACATTGTTTAATGCTGCGGAGAGCACACCAATAGTGCAAGACTATAATGCCTTCCACACATTTAGGCCAGCTATTTCATAGGCAAGGACTAAAGGTGAAGGTGTCTATTTACATCAAAACTAAATAAACTTCAAGGCTGGTCAAACAGGACAATGCTCTTGAGCTGCTCCATGTTGAAATCACCATAGGCAAAATCCAATACAACTTCCTTGCAAGATATAGGCCCCCCCTCTATGACCCAGGAAACCCATACCATATATTTAAACTTATTAGAAACACTAATATCATATTCATGGGTGACATTAATTGCCCCACTATTAACTGGGAATCATATATGACACCAAATGTATAGGCACAGAGATTCCTGGATTTTGTAAACACAGACTCCCTGGACCAGATAGTCAATACACCAACTAGGGGTGCAACCATACTGGATCTGGTCCTCACTAATATGGGAGAGGGCTGCACACCCCGTACTGCCATGTCTTCCCTGGTAAGGTCAGACCACAAAACGGTCTCCTTTGAAGTAAAAATAAAACCTGCACCCCCAGCTAAACCTGGAATTTTTAGGAGCTATTCTAAGGCTAACCTCCTTATGTTCATAGGTTCATACTAGGCTAAATACCCTTGTGAGCCATTTTAAGCTTAGCCAATTATCCCTTGTGAAACTCAAACCCTGCACCTAGCGTTCGTAAGGCAAACACCTTAACCATTAGGCCGCCCTCCCATATAAGTGCTATTAAGTGATAACCTTGCAAAATTTCAAGCCCCCATAAACCCTGAGAACACTGCTGCCTATGCAGAACTGTTCACAGAAACCCAGAAACCTTGTACAAGTATGTTAATAGCTGCACAGAGGCAGCTGTACCCACCAGAAAGAAGTACAGAACTAACTCAAAAAAACAAGTCACCCTGGTGGAATCACAAAATCAATAGGCTGTATAACAGAAGGAAGAAAATCATGGCAAAAAGTAGGAGGTTTAGCACCCACAAGGATAAAAGCACTCTCATCATACTAAACAGACAACTCAGAGGACAAATGTAGTCTACCAAAGGCAAATTTGAGGTAAGTTTGGCCTCCAAGGCCAAAGACAACCACAAAGCATTCTTTAGCTATGTCTGCAACCTCAAAGACAATATACAATTGTGTGCAGAACTCATTGTAAATGCAGCCACCTATAATGAGCCAGAAGATATAGCAAACCACCTGGCAGATAAATTCAGCTCCAACTTTACCCCTCTCTTCACCTCAACCTTCCCTCAGGAAATACCATCAAATATAACTCCACCTACTATCACTAGGGAATGGGTTCTTAATGCTCTCTATAAGACCAAGAACACTGCATCGATGGGCCCAGATAATATCCCATGATGCCTTCTAAATAGCATGAAACATGACCTATGAGGGCCTCTGGAATTACTTTTTAACTGTAGCTTCCAAACAAGCTTCATGCTTAGTGAATGGAGATCAGCAACAGTCATCCCTCTGTACAAAGATGGATCTACAGATCCTGGAAACTACAGACCCATAAGCCTCACTAGTCATATATGTAAAGACATGGAAAGAATTATCATGGAAATGATCAGTATAGATATAGTAAACCTCTAGACACTGGACCCAACCCAGTTTGGTTTTGTCAAGGGCAGATCATGCCTACTCAACCTGGTGGACTTCTTTGAGAAGGTAACCAAAGCAGTGGATGAGGGAAAAATGGTTTACACTGCCTACCTTGACCTGGCCAAGGCATTTGACACAATACTCTACTTGGGCATTGTTGACAAACTCATATGTCACCCAGTGGATAGCCAACTGGCTCACAGACAGGACCCAGGAAGTTATAACTGGGGAGTTCATCTTTACAAAGGGGTCAGTCACAAGTGGAGTTCCTCGGGTATCAGTACTTGGACCTGTGCTTTTTGGCATTTACTTCCCTGAAGACAAGGCCAATGTCAGTGGTCTCTGACTGACTAAGTCTGCAGATGATTGCAAATTAGGAGCTGTCATTGAATCTCACACTAACACAAATGTTCTCCAGAAGGGGCTGACACAGACAAACAACCGGTGATAGAGAGATGGACTAAACCTAAATGCCAAAAAAGGCATAGGCTCATAGGTTGGTGCTAGGCTATCGGCCATAGGGCCTATACCAGCCTAGCCATAACAATTCCCTGGCTATTTCTTCCCACAATATTTACTTCCTTGGACCCCTGTCTAGCAGGGTGACTGGCGTAATCCCCGTGGTGAACTTCCTATCTCCTATCCAGTCATCAAGGTTCCTTTTGAAGAGGGCCAAAGAGGTGCTCTGGTTGACATGTATGAGCAGTCTATTCCAGAGTCTGTGGAGTCTCTGGGTCAGGAACCTATCCATCCAGCATGTTTTGTTCATTGTGATGACAAGGTTTAAATCCCTGGAGTGTGTGGCTCTGAGGGATTGGGATTTCTTTAAGTGTAGCATGTCTAACAGCCCTGGGTTTGACATGGCCTTGTATATTAAGCAGAGATCACCTCTGAGTAGACGATATGTGCCAGAGTATAGCTGGAGTTTTTTTAGATAGTCAGCATAGGGCATCTGCTTTAGGCCAGTGATTTCTACAGGGCTTTTATACTCAGCAGATGTCCATTATCATTAGGGTGTATGGAAAATATCCTAACTAACAAACTAAAGCAAAGAGTGAGAAGGTCACACAGAAAAACCAATCAGTAAAAACTAAATGAAAACTCCAGCCAATATAGAACTTTCACTGAGTGACCTCTCAAACCTCTTGAATCAGAGGCACATGGAATATATGCAAATGACCCTTATGAACATCAGGTGCTTCACCTATATGGCGATTCTGAATGCCCATGACTTATTTCTTTCTAAGTCATTTCAATGGACAATTTCAGGCCAATAAAGCTAAACCCACTAGCTGTGGATATGCATATTTCGGCCTTGTTATGACCTCCTCAGCACAGCACAAGCCTAGTAATATCCTTTGGTAACTATCATATTGACAACACAACCTTTAGAGCTGACCCAGTAGTCAGGGATTTAGGGTCCCACATAGATAGTAATCTAGCCTTTGACCATCACATGTCTACAGTATTGAGGAAATCATTCTATGTTCCGCAACTTATAAACAAAGGTATGGCATCTAAGTCCAAGGAAGTCATTGTTCCACTGTATTCAGAATTCATCAGACCTGTCATTGAGTACACTGCCCCCTTTGGTATGTACCTGATCAGGCATACCCAACAATTGGAATGTCCACAGAGGTTCCTCACTAAAAGAATACAGGACATAAGTAAAATGTTCTATGCAGTCTGCCTCAAGGATCTATCCATGTATTCTGTCTCCTACAGGCTTTTGAGGGGTGATCTGTGTCTGGCATACAGGGCATTCATTATCAGACTTCACTCTGATGGACCTCCTGCATATGAACAAAACAAACAACACCAGAATTACCTGTTCTAAAGACTTAAACCTTGCCTGTGATATAAATAGGACCTGCTGGAGAGACAGGTATGTATGCCAGAAACTACCCCATCTATGGAACAGGCTCCCCATCCATGTGAAGGAGAGTTCCTCCCTAGCCCAATTCAAGTGCAGCTTGGACAATTGGATGTCGAACAGGAAATTTGTCCCTGGTTTGGCACCTATGTCTCTAATGGACACAGGCAACCTGTATAAGGTTCATCTCTCAGGCCCCTGCATATAAATGTTTTATCTCCCAGACACTTACTTACACTCATCAAGAGTATCAGAACTTGTCAGAGATTTGGGATGCATGGCTAAGCTTAAAAAGGCCCTTGTGGTCATTAGCCTAGTAAACTCCTCTGAACTTATGAACCTATAACAGGTCTTCTAGAGTTTGCAGCTGACTTAATTTCTTCTTTCTGATGCCATTTCTCACAACACCCAACATCATCTATCTGCTTTCTCCTTTGATTACTAACAGTGGCCCCAACAGAGTCTTATGCCAATAAAGAAAAAACATGTACTGGGGCCTTTAGACTTCTCCTTTGCTTGGACACACCAAATTATGTATATGTCTGTCTATTTTTTTTTTAATTTCTCCAAGTCTTTTGGGTTTCTAATATCATGACAGGAATGGACCCCAATCGTAAGTCAAAGTATGATTAATGTTTATGAAATTAGTATTATTTCAGTCTTTGATGTTAGCCAGAAGTGCTCTTCGCAGCACCCACAGTGTCCCCAGTAATGACTCCTGCATTTCTTACAGAGTTACATGTATCAGTAACATATCTAAGTATGATTGTACATTTTTTTATAAGGCCTGTCACTGCTACTGCTATTTGAACTGTTTGGCTATCCTTCTTCCACATTGCCCTCATTTCTGTCTGCAAATCCAGGTATTTTATGACTTTGTGTCTCTCTGTACATAAGGCACTGTAGTCACTGGGTGTGGCAATTTCAATGATCAATGCTACTTTTGTCTTCTTTTCATGGACTACTATATCTGGTTCTCTTGCATCTATTTTTTGAACTGTTGTTAATGGGTGATCCCATGTAATATAAACATCATAAATTTTTGTAATGCTTTGTGAGTCATGTTTCCAGTGTTTTTCAGCTACTTCAGTATTATAATATTTGCACAATTCCCAGTGCAACAGTCTTATGCCTTTCGGTATACAGTCCGTCTGCCACTAGTATGTCACAACCAGCAACTAGGTGTGCAACTGCTTCCAATTCTGTTTTACAAAACCTACATTTGTCTGTTTCACCCACATGCTCAGTGGACTTTGTAAACCAACTTGTACGTAGTCCACTATCTTGGGCCACCAGTATCAACCTTTCGTCTTTTGGTTTAAATTCACCTCTCCTTAACCATTCCTGCATCCAGTCCTGATGAACATGAGGTTGCTTCAAGAGCTTTTTATACTTTCAACTATATTTATGCATTTTACACATTTTTTGCCTTCTGATCTGATCCTTTATCTTATAGTTTTCTTTTGTTTTTGGCACATTCATTTGCTGCCTGATTTTTATCTACTTCTGGTTGAATTTCCCTTCCCACTTGATGCTGATATGCTTCTGCTAAACTAAGCAGAGAAGTCATCTTAGACTTATTCTCCTCATATTTCAAAACTTTAACTACATTTGGGTCTTGTGACATCAGCAGATATGTATGCAGTCCAACAATTGCAGATCTGTACATGTTCTCATTTTTAAGGATGCCCATACCTCCTTCAGAACATTTAATATATATAGCCTTAGTATGGTTGATAAACCAAGATGCTGCCAGCCCAGCTAGCTGGAATTTTGTAAATAATTATATGTCACTTGAAAATATTAATATGTTTATAGAGAAATGTGACACTGCCAGCTCAGCTAGATAGAATTTTGTAAATAATTATGTGTCATTTGTGAATAGTAGTATGATTTGTATGCTTGCTTTAAAAATGTAAGAAAACTATATGTTCTGTACTGAGCTTCAAGATTGTAACCACAGTGCACCCGGCTGGAAAAGAGCAGAAATGTGTATAAAGTATATGCCAATGCAAATGTATTGTTTCATAGTAAAAGTTGGAATTGCAAACTCTGAGAAAATAAATAAAGAATTGTATGATTGTGTTTACCAGAACTAGAAGACAGAATGTCTGCAGCTGGAAATTCTTTCCATTGTTTGAAACAGAGGTAATTACAGGTTTCCAAGGTAATTGTTTTATGACTTCCAGTTTCTGGCAAGCTTCTAAGAGATAATGGCAGCTTCTAAGAGAAGTATTTTTCATAGAGATATGTTAAATTCTGTTGGTATCTGTTTAGCCTGGGAACTGGATGCAAGTGTCAAATAGTGATGTCATCTAGCTAACCCAGCAGTAATGTGTATTATTAACTTAAGAAATTATCTGAGAGAGGAAGGGTGCATTTTGTATCTTTTGTATCTTGTTCTGGACTTGTAAACAGCCTCTCACCAGCACTTGCTTTGCCCTGTAAGTTAGTTAGAACATAGTTTCTCTTAGAGATAGATAGGAATGCAGCAAGATTAGTTAGAGATGTTTTCTGTATTTATGTGAGACTGTCCTGCTATGTTATTTTAAAGTATTTCTTGTGACTGTGAACTCTATAGTCACTGTGTTGAGTTAAAGAGTATAGTCTTGTACTTTTATTATTTATTATTAAATATATTTTAACCTATTAGTGGTATCTGGTTTTGTGTAGAGATATTTAAGCTCTTACAGTACTTGCATATGTATTTGGTGATACTGTATAGGCCACTCTAGAATAGCCTTAAAAGTTCTGGTCACACATATCAATTGGATAACAGTAACATTACACAGTGGAATTGGCCACCCTTTGGGGGGGCCTTATAGTAGCTAATAAGTAGGGGTTCTGGTGGCAGTGTTAACTACCTTATGGTCTGGTCAGAAGGGGTCATAGCTGGAGAACCTGTGCCAGCCTTCTCCATGTGTGTGTTTGTGTATAAATCAAATCTCAAAGTGTGTGTGTGTCAGCTACTTGGGCAGGGACAGGAAGGACTGGTTGGACAGAGAGAGTGCTGGGAGGACTTGGCTTGGGACCCTGGCTAAAGACTCCACTCTAAAGCTGTGCCAGTGGGGAGTCTTACTGGGAATCTGGAGAGAAATGGAGAAACCAGCCCCAGAGTGACTGTGATCTCTGTGTGCTCTTAAGGGAAATTGGACTTTACTGTGGGTGTACTGTTCATCCTCCCAATATGCACATCCTTCACTGGTATTAGTGGTGAGGATTGAGGCTCCTTGTTTACTGGGCCAGTGCACGGGCATCACAGTATGCACTGATTTTTATAAATCATTTCATGATCATGAAGCATCATCCATCTTGTTTTCCTGTCCAACCTATTCAATACCTTTTGGGGCCAGTGAATCACTCCAAAATTGTAACCTAGGACAGGAACAGCAAATTGGTTTATAGCTTGAACTTTATTCCTAGATGTCATTGCTGTTTTCATTATTAATTTAAGTCTTCTAAAATATTCCTTACTAAGTTGTATTTGCATTTGTTCATGTTTTATTGTTGATCCTTCTTTAGTTCCCAAATATTTATACACTCCCTCTTGCTCAAGTTCTTTTATATCACATTCCTGTCCCAAGCCAATGTTTGCTTGGTGCTGCAGATTTCCTACACTAAAGCTTGCTTTTGCATATTTATCAAGATCAAATGACATTCTTATATCATCTGAAAATGTTTTGTCGACTTGCATTTGTGCTTTTCGTTCCTCATCTGATTAAGTATACAATTTTAAATCATCTACAAAAAGAAGATAAGAAGTCTTTATACTTTGTTGTTTTATGGGAGCCAAATTGTCGCCATGACCTAATCTGTTAAGTAGACAGCTTAATGGGTTAAGGGCAAGACAAAAAAGCAGTGGTGACAAAGACTCACCCTGGAATATCCCCCTTTAATTTTTTATCCCTGGAATAATAATTTGTCTTTTATCATGCCTAACTGCAAAGTGGTTTGCCACTGTTTCATGGTTGCTCTAATGTAATCGATTGGTGTAGGGTGTATCTTATATCTTACATTTTTAAGCACTCTTTTATCCAAGAATGTGGGATACTGTCAAATGCTTTTTCATAGTCTGTCTATGCCATACTTAAATTCTTCCTCAACAAATGATCCTTTGTTCCATATGACTTTCTTTTATTATCCTTCTGTTGTATTTCCATGATTGAGTTTTCATCTAAATGACTATAAACTCTGCTGGCATCATTTCCAGTGTATAGTGTATACATTATTAGAAGGCAAGTTATTGGTCTATAGTTTTTAAGATAGTTTGTAGGCTCTACCTTAAGTAGGAGTATTATTTTTCTTGCTGTTAATCAGGCTGATGTACGAGGTACGCATATAAACAGTTCTTACTAATGGCTAAATCTTCATGTAAAGATGTTAATACTTTTAGCCAGAAGCTATTTACTGCATCTGGGCCTGGATTTTTCCATTTAGGAGCTTTTCTTAACTTTGTTTCAATTTTTCTGGCCTTTATTTCATCCCATTTCATATCCTGTACATTTGAACTTATTGTTCTTTTTTTTACTTCTTCTGTCCATTTAACATCTTTGTTATATTCCACAGGATCTTCATTGATATTTTTCCAAAATGTATCTATTTCTTCTTTTTTTTGGTGGTGTTTCAATTCTTTTTGCCTTGTTTCCCAATTTTCTATAAAACTTTTTGGGGTCATCAATAAATTGCTTATTTTGTACTTTTCCTTTATATTTATTTGTATATCTTCTAAGTTTTTTCTGCTTGTGCTAGTGCACAAAATGTCCTGATCTGTTCTGACACTGTGCATTGCTTTTATCACATCTATCTTTCTGAGAATTTTTGTTTATCTGTTCCCTCTTCTATACTCTTCTAACAGTGACACTTCCTGTCTTAATTGCTTTATAGTTTTCTTTATTCGATACTTCCATGATGACACTCAATTTCTCCCCTTCCTTTCCCTTACTACCCTGTGTTTCTCTGGTAAGACCTTATCTGTTATTAATTTAGCTGCTCAGTAATATATCATATTTACTTCTGTTGTATCACACAGATCTCTATGGATGGCCTTAATTAATGTATTCATTTGTTTTATCACACTTTTAACATTTTGAGTTTTATAGACTTTCCATAGTCTATTTCTTTCGGTGATCTTAATATGTCTATCCATCTCTGTTAAATCAAACATCTCTTCATTTTCTTCTAAACTGAGGGCATATTCTTTGTTCTCCATTTCCTGCAGGCATTCTGTACAAAGTTCCAGAACATCTTCCTGTGCCACATTCTCTTCACTTTCATCCTTCAGTCATACACTGCTCTTTCATATGGGAACTCACTGACCTATCACTCCACAACATTGACTGCATTAGAGTTGTTGCAGTTTCCTGTTCCTTCTCTTGCTGTGCAACCCCAAATTAACATTTGTACTGGTTTCCTGTGGAAAGCTCCAAAGTATCTTCATATGGCAACTGATCAGATGTTTCCTGTTGCACTGGTTTCTCCTTAATTTGTGGATCCAGTGCTCTATCCTGCTGCGATGTTATCCGAGTTAGATTTTTTACACTAAATCCTTCACTTCACAGGTAATCCATAACCTCAGTTTCTATTTCTTTAACTTCTCCATTACTAATCTTCCTTTCTACTTTTCCTTTTTGTTTTCTTTTTTGTATTGTAAATTTTCTATGTCCAGATGTCTTTGCCTGTATTTCTTTTCAAACATCTTTAGTGCTGCTCTTTTTGTATTAACTAGTTTTGCTTTCTTCTTTGCATAGATATTATACCATATTAAATCTCCTTTTCTTTCCCATGTCCATATTTCTTCTTCAGATGTCTCCTGCTCCTCCTGTATCTCCTTACTTTGGGGACTCGTTGTTCCATCATGCTGTGATATAATCTCTGTTAGACTTTCTATACAAAATCCTTCACTTTGCAAGTATTCCATAACTTCAACTTCTATTTTTTAATTTCTACTTTACTAATCTTCTGTTGTACGTTCCCTGTTTATGATCTTATTTTTGTATTGTAAAATTTCCATATCTGGATGCCTTTGGTGGTATTTCTGTTTGAATATCTTTGGGATTGCCTTTTTTGTGTTGATTAATTTATCTTTCTCCTTTGCATAAATATTGCATTGTGTCATATCTCTTTCTTTCCCATGCACATATTTCCTTTTTATACCTTTCAAAAGTCTCTAGATTTTGTTCTTTATATTTTCACACTTCCTCGGTCACTTCTTTTTCCAAACAGCTCAAGGTTTCTTGGTCTGTATAATGTTTTTCATAAATTTGTTGTATTAATGAACACAATTTTTTATTTGAAGTTTCTGACAGTTTTTCTTGTGGAAATATTTTTTTCTTTCTTCTAATTTCTCTTAATCTTTTGTATCTTTTGTCTGGAAATTCTGGGCTTCTTGCATAATAGTTACAATACATATTTTTTTTTCTTGATCTATATATCTGTCTCTTTTGACTGGTAAAATCTGATTGGGATGGGATAGACAACCTTTTTCAGTGAGGCCTGGGGAGAAAAGCTTTATAATTCACATACATAGACAGTATAGAGTATACTTTCATTTTCCACATTGTATGTAATATTTTCATCTTGGTTAGATATACATTTTTGCATACATAATTAGCTGTAACAGCTGATGAATGCTAACCTTGCACCATACATTTTGTGACTATAGGTAGTAGAGAAAATATGAGGTAGCCTGTGCATTTGCATAAGGTTGTAGCAGACAGATATGCAAAGAAAAACAAGAGAAGGCAAAAGCTTGGCATTTAGGTTGAAAATAGTAAGCAACGGTACAGTGAGGGAAATGAGGATTAAGTAGGAGTAGGAAGTTAAGAAATATAATTAGTTAAATGCTTACAGTACTGGATAGAAAGGAAAGTGTAGTAATAACCATACAGGAATTCAGTATACAGCAGCTTTAGTTTGTCAGAGGTATTGCAGCTTGTATTTTCTTCTGGATGGAAAATTATCTGGCAGTAGAGCAAGAACAAAAGCAGAGCCAAGTACTTGCAGATGTTGTTTTCTGTAAGCTTTAACTCTAGTGGAATAGTGTTTGACAGTTTTGAGATACAGTGAAAATAGAGTTAGTTTCTGACAAAGTTTATTTAGTTATTTACAGCTAGGAGTGATTTCTTATTAGAGCATAGTGTTCTGGTTTTGTTGTATGGTAGTAATATGCTTTTTAAAGAGGGACAACTGTCTGGCTTGTAGATAAGTTTATGGACAGTAGTGAGTTGAGAGTAGGTTAGCTGATTTGAGAGTTCTAGCTCATTTAGGTAATTTAGGGCTGTGCAGTGGTGGGTTTTATGAAGGGTATCCAACAGGTGGTCCTAGGGCCACAATCCAGCCACCAAAGATTTTATCTGGTCCTCAGTATCGCCTATAATAAACCATTTTGAATGTTAGATACATATTGGACATGGTAATGTGGCCCCAAAAACCTTGATAAGTATGGTAAGTAGCCCCAAACTATAAGGTAAGTAGACCATGAGCCAAAAAGGTTGGACATCCCAGTATGAGATGAATATGTGGCAAATCTTGCTATTTTATCATAACATACATGAAATTTGAACTTGAGGGTATTGCTGAGATTAGTGAAAATAGTTGATGCATCCAATAGACATGGGAATAGGCAGGTTGCTGGATTTTCTTGTGGATACTATAATATATTGATTTGCTCTATATAGGGAGAATAGTTTTTATGTGTATTTTTGACAGTTTGGAAAAAAATGTTGATTTTATTTCAGTTTGTCGTCTGTGAGTTCTCCAAGTAATTTGGCTCCTGTTACTTTTTCAGTTTTTGTATTGTCAGATGAGACAATATGGAAATTGTGTTTTTGAGTATCCTCTTTGTACAATAGCCTCTGGTCACTATATTCGACCCAGATACTGCTGAAGCTCTGCCACAAGGGCCAACTCCCAAACATTTTCACTGAGAATTTTGTCTTTGTACAATTGCCTCTGGTCATTTTATTCATCCAAGATAGTGCTGAAGCTCTGCCACAAGGGCCATCTCCAAAACATTTTCACTGAAAATGTTGTCTTTGCACTATGTAAGCAAATTTAACTTGAAGAACCTTGCTGTGTATTAACGTCATCTAGTTAAATATGTGCCTGCCTGTTCTGGAAAATAGTTTTTAACATCCTCTCCCCTCTGACAGAGTTGTTCTTGCACTGTAAGGACCACATACTAATTTGGCCACTGTCCTTTCTTTTGACCAGTAGATTACATTGTATATGCCAGTTTCTTAGTCTTTTTGGCTAACAGGTTTCAGTATTTAGGAAATAAAAGAAAACCTGTTTTGTTTGGTACCTCCCTGCTAATTGCTTTGTATTGACTATAAACCAATTACTTTCTATTATAATTTGACCTGAGGGTGGACACCTGCTATGCTCAGCTTCACTCTGCTCTCCTATCCTACCCCCAATTTCCACCCACCCCCACTTACTGTTATACTTCCTACACACCTATTGCACTTGTGACTCCTGCTCCATAACCCTCCCAGTTGACCTTACTACTATCATACAAGCACTCCTCTTTCTTTTTACCTAAATCCCAACTTCCATTTAATTTTAGCACCATTCCCAACTAACTTTCGCCCTTTCATACTGCTTTGATAACTATATATATATATATATATATATATATATATATATATATATATATATAGATAGATAGATATATATGGCCTACTTTAGGTCACTGAAATCCCATTTCACTGACTTTCATTTCACTGAGACCAAATCACCTAAATTTCACAACACTGACAGCTCATTTCACTGAATCTCATTTCACCAACAGCTTACAATGCTAAATTTCAAAAGATAAAATGAGAGACCATAGACAAACACACTCACAAAACTAATGACTACCTCTTCCCATAACTTAAAAACGACTTACTTATTCTCTTAACAGAAAATAGACAATATAAAACCAACTAAGTGGGGGCTATGCCCCCCACACCCACCATCGTGGGGGTCTGTGCCCCCATCCCCCCTAACTATATATACTAACTCCAGGATCAGACTACAGTGGGGAAAAGGGCATGTACCTTTTACTTGCCTCACAGTACTCTACACGCTGCCACTACTGCTGGGAAGTCTATAGCTTATAATTCAGTGAAATGAGATTCAGTGAAATAAATTTTCAGTATTTTGAAAATTAAGTGATTTGGTCTCAATTAAATGAATTTCAGTGAAATGGGATTTCAGTGATCTAAAGTAGACCCATATCTATCTAGATATCTATCTATCTATATATATATATATATATATATATATATATATATATATATATATATATATTCACAGTCACACTCCCTCGCTAACAGCACCTACTGTTTTATATAGTATCTTCTACTTTTCCCAAATAACCCTCATTTCTTCTTATTTTACTTACATTCTCAAACCGTAGCCTTTTAAACCCCCCATTTCTTAAATTCCAGAGAGGATACTAGGACAACGTAACTCTGTTCCTTCCTAGAAAATACTTCTTTCCTACCTGCCCTCTATCAGCTTTCAGACTCCACCACCACTAAATATCCTTATACCGTACAACTTATTTTTCCTTCTTGATCCCTACTTCTCCACTACATGCCAACTCTAACATACAGATCCCTTTACTTAACATGCTACTAAGCTTAACCTCTATTCTTATTCTTCTGCTTCTGGACCATCTTTCATCCTACCATGACCCTATAATGGCTTTCAATATATCTCCAACTCTGTCCCAACCACTTATACATACTTTTTCCCTAATTCTCCACACATCACTCCAAACCTACTTATTGATGCCCTTCACCTTTACTCTAAATATAGACTGATTAACTCCATTTCAACTTAAACCAAAACAAAATTAGGTAGAAAATACTCTCCAAAAAAGTATCAATAATTCCCCAATATACTAAAATCCTTCTAAGAGGAGACATTCATCCTAATCTTGGATCCACCTATGACAATGAACATCAAGACAATTCTCTTCCGCACACTACTCTAACCCTACAACACTCAGGCTCCAACCGCAATAATCTGACTTTTGCTGCCATAGATGTTAGAAGCATAAGAAATAAAATTGCTGAATTACATGCTTGGATTACCCAACATAAGCCTGATATTCTCGCTGTAACTGAAACTTGGCTTAAACCCAGCATAAACGACTCGAAAAATTATACTTCCAGCTATACTATAATATTATCCATAATGACCTATAAAGAAGAAAGGTGGTGGTATTGCTTTAATATTTCCCAACAACTACCACATATCCCCTTACAACAAACCAATGCCAAAATTCAATTCAGCAGAACTCATTATAACTTTCCTGAAATTAAACAATTATACACAAATATGTATTACTGTTCTTTATATCTTTCCTGGCAAAAATACAGCTATACTGGAAGATATCCTACATTGGCTATCAATAACTATTCCACAAGAAACAATACCAATCGGTGATGTGAATCTCAATTGGTTGGACATAAACTCTAACTCCCCTGCATCTAGCATGAGCTTATTTGGTTTCAAAAAACTAATTAATAGCCCCACACATTATAGCAAGACATCAAATTCCCTGTTAGACTGAATCCTAGTATCAGGCCCCAGCAAATACACCACATCTAGTACAATGTTTGACTGTTTCAGTGATCATCTCCCAGTCTATACAACCAGACAGCTCATGCATCCACTTAAACAGCATTTTTTTAAAAAAACACAAAGCCTTTCCCAAGTTTAACCCAGAAATGTTCATTACTAACCGAACATCTATTAACTGGAACGTCCTAAAAATCCTCTCATTAGATGTTGTAAATGAATTCAATACAACGTTCCTGAATATCCTAAATAACCTTGCACCTCCTAGAAGGAAGAGACTATATAATGTAGTTTGGCTGTCCAAACAGAGCAGAATGCTAATGCAGGAAAGAAAAAGTATGGAAAGAATATCAAAAATAAAAAAAAAATGCCATAATATCTTGAAAACTTCAGAATGCGCCGTAATCATACTAAAAAGCAAATTAATGAAAAATGTGATGAGTTTTAAAATTATAGTAAACACAGCCCTAAAAAAATCTAGACAACCATTAAAGAAATATTGCATCCTGAGCATAAATTCAACCCTAATCCCTTTCCCAATAAATCATCACTCAAAATCTCACTACAGTTCAACTCTTTATTTTATAGCTAGTATGGCATCTCTAACCAGAGTTTCTCCAATGTCTTATTCTAGCCTGCCCAGTGGCCATGTATCACCATATCCATTTTTACCTTCAAACCTTTGCCCACATCCTATATAAAACTACACTTAAACAAACTCAAACCATGTTGTTTCAGGTGATGACCTTCCAAGTGAATACCTTAAAATAGTACTGTACCCATCAGTTATGTCCACTTTTTTGTGGTTACCTCTGAAGTCTGACTATGGTAAAAATAATGGTCACTGTGATGTATTTCATATATTTATTTCACACATAACATACATTAATCATAGTAAAAATATTCAATTTATTCAATTTTACATCAGAAATGCACATTAGCCCTGAAAGGTAATATTTGTGACTATTCAAAGTCAGCAAATGACAAGAGGGTCATTTACTGTCATTTATAGCCAGGCCCCACTCAGCAGTTATAGCCACTTTAGATCTCAACCACTTATCCGCTGATTCATAAACATAGCCAAAAATTAATTAAGGATAAATGCCCAAAATCGGGGACAGATTTTAAACATTGCTCTTACAGACTTAGAAAGTTGCTAGAATAACAGATTTTGTATTAACATTCATTTTCTAAAGAATATGAAGTTTGAAACTCAAATGTCTGTTACTATTTAGTGATTGCAGTCCTGACCTATTTGCTAAAAAAAGTATGTTTTACATGCACTAACCAAAAATATTGGATACAACCAGGGACAGTTGAGAGCTAAGGTTGACTGCATGCACTTCAGATATCTGACTGTAGTAAAAATAATAGACCTGTATACCAGTTTGGGTCCACACAAACAGCAGCCACACACTAAGTTATTCCAAGGTACTTTGCACAAATCACATTAGTCCTGCAGGTCCATAAAAATAAGCAAACTACAGCAATTAGCCATTTTCCTTCACATACAGCCCCAGTAACTGTAGTTGCCTTTGTCAGTGTACTTCTCAGATGTCTGACTCTTTTAAAATAAATAAAATAAGGGCCACACAATATTGTATTGAAGTCTGTTTACCCAATAAGCCATCTAGTGCCGATATATGGTTGCCTGCCAAGAATGAAAAAAACGTACCTCATACTATCACCATCTGCTGCTGCTCTTGCCCAGAGCAAGCATTCACTTTACCATTGAATATTCTCAGCTTTCTGATCCTTGCCATCTATGAATCAAGTCAGTCATGGGCAAAATAAAGAGCAAAATGCTGTGCAAATTGATTACTCAGGTAAACAGCACCTCTTCCATATAGCGGTGCAGCTTTGAACAAAGACACCATAGTCTTTCTATGTATGTATGTATGTATGTATGTATGTATGTATGTATTTATTTATTTTAAAGTAAATAAACACAGGTGCCACATTTCTTTAATAAAAAATAAATAAATAAATGGCAGGAAGGTATCCTTAGTGAAATGGCACCCTAGGCTGCTGCCTAGATCACCTATATGGAAAGCCACTACAGGCATAAACCAACATTTAAAGCCTCTTGTAGAATTTTTTGCTGCTTCCCAGATATTTTCCGCGAAGCCATTTATATATTTGATTTATTATCTGCTGCTTTATTATGGTCTTCTTAATGTTCCTATTCACTTCCCTCCCCTTTTCTCCTCATAACCTGTACCCTTCTCTGTGTTGTTTCTTTTAATTTTCCAGCATGTTTTTAAGACCCTGCCCAATCCATGACAGATTGCTGAATGTGACTTAATTCTAACTTAACTGTTGACTACTCTCTGGGAGCAATACTTATGTCTTTGTATATGGTAGATTGGCTCAGAAATACTATTACAGTATTGCATGTTTTAATACTCACTGTGACTCATCCAAATGAGTAAAGATGGCAGATGAAGTGCAAACAAACATTCTGCAGTATTGTTTATAAACAAAATTAAATGACCATTTAAACAATGTCCTTTGTATTTTTAGCTCTGCTGCCTTCTGCCAAAACTTATTTCCAACCCACTCAAGTCAATAAAATATTCATTGTTGATGTTAATGGAATGCTCAGTGTTGACATCATAAGCTCACACTTTATTTAATATTTTAACAAGGGGATGCCTGCCTTTCATGAAGCCTCATCCACCTGTTACGAAGGTCATCAAATGCAGAGAGTCCATAATACCAGCACTCAATAGTCAGAGCCTTGTCAACTGTTACACTTTTGACAATGCTGCCCAATTTTCAGGCCTGAGCCTGGCACTTCCTGACACTGCACATCATCAGTTAAATGGGCTATGCCAGTATATCGTGACAGATAATGGTCAGGTGATGAATAAGCCAAGAGATTTAAGAGAGAAAGTTTGCACAGCAGAATGATAAGTATAGGGTAGTGAGCGTGCTGTACAGATGGTGGCTGTAATGTTCATCTGTTAAAATTGAATGGTATAACTGTAACAAGAAGCTTCTTCTAGCTCCTTGCTATTGTATTGTACCTCTCAACTGTCCGTAATTTTGCCTCATGTTTTTTTCCTGTTTCTCAGATTTTTTTGAATTCCTAGTAAATCATTGTGGATTGAAGTCAATCTATAATAGCAAACATTAGATTTTCATACTTTTTATAGTTCAGAAAATGCATGTTGATGCCAAATCTGTTGCTCTATTAACATTTAAGTGAATCTGAGTAATATTTAAATATGTCCATGGTGTGGGGCCTTTTTTTCCATTGTTTTTGGCTGTGTCTATAATTCTTGAACATAGAAATTGAGAGGTGTGCTGCAGTTACCAAAAGACATTCTGAATGCCAGCAACACTGGAACATGACCTCCCGACCAATTGACAGCTCTTTAGCTGTGCTGTTGGTGCCCCTAGAGAGCTTGTGCTCAGAGCAACCACACCATTCACCCTACCTTGTCAACAAAATGGAGTTGCAAGTTGTATTTTGAAGACAGGCAATAGGGAAATCACTGATCTGTGTCCATTTTTGTAAAGGGAATTATGAAAGGAAACTGGAGCAGGTTTTGAACAAAATTTTAATCGTTATTATTCTGTTCTAGCAAGTGAAAAAATATGGCCAGTTTGCAGGATGCTAAAGTTTTACTTTTACACAAGAAGTGAAGCACCCTATCTTGCCTGCTTCTTTATTACTTAAGGAACATTTATTTTAATGCTTGAAAGCATTATGCTTCAATAGATATATGTATAAATAACATCTTAACCAAATTTATGGTCTTCTCTTTTCCTTTTAACTCATATTTTTCTAACATCACTCACTAATATCTGTATGTTACTTTCTTCCTTCTTACTGATTATATCTATGTAGTGCACAGACTGCTGAGATTATGCTGCAAGCCACGGTGGTACGGCGGTAGCATTGTTACCTCACAGCAAGTGGTTCTCCCATTCGATTCTGGGCTTGGGAGTGCCTTCTGTGTGGAGTCTGCACGTCCTCCCTGCAGTTGGGTAGCGTTCGAAAGACATGCGTGCGTAAATGGGCATGCCTTCGTTGAAGGTTGGGCGTCGAGCTGGCACCTCAGTGTTTCGTAAAAAAATTACTGCCAATCATTAGCTGACCGGAGTTCCGCTGTGGCGACCCCTTACTGGGAAAAAGCCGAAAGGCAAACAACAACAACAACAACCATGACAAGGATAAACATATAACAGTGCCCCCAGAGGGAGACCAAATTGTAACAGCACTTGGGGGAGTGCTTCTCCTCTAAGCTTTGCAATGATTAGGTGTCATACTAGGGACTAACAGCAGGCAGTGGCAGCCATCCACAAAGGTAAATCAGCTTTGTTTCTGCATGCTGTCTTTACCTCTCAACTGTCCCTGAGTTTGTTTCTTATTTTTGCTCTGTCTCTCATGATTTTTTTATTTTTTAGTAAATCCCTGAGAATTACAGTCAGCCAGTAATGCCAGCCATTAGAGTTTCAAGCTTCTTATTTATCAGAAAATGCATACATTAGCAAAACATGTTGTTATATTAACTTTTTAAACGAGTAAGATCAGTCAACATGTCCCTGATTTTGATTCCTCACCCCCCCCCAATTATTTTTGGATGTCCAGAATTCTTAAGCAAAAAAAAGGGGGGGGAGTGCTGATTTCTATTTATTAGAGCTAAGTGATTTACTGGCTTTCAAAGTCAGTAGAACACTTTGTACTGCAACACTTTTTTGTGTGACTGGTAGTCCAAGGAATAGATAAAGTATCATGCACTACAAAGAATTATGATCAGGTCACTGATCATAACCTTTTAGTATGTGTCTTCAACATGGAGGGTTAAATTCACCTCATGAGCTTCACTCCTGAGGAGAATTTCTTAGCATCCATGTCTCCAACACAAAATAAGCTGGTTATTTTCTATGTCATTCATCATACCTTACTATTCCTTCAGTTTTTTTTCTCTGTAACCCCCTCTTCTTTTCACAAATCTTTTAACCTTTTCTTATACCCTATAGCAAACTGTTCATTTCAAGGATGTTATTTTAATACAGTAAATGTTAAAAAAAGTTATGATTTCATAATATTGTTAATTTGCCTATTATCATTTTACTGTAAACTCGTTTTCATATTGAGATCTTTATATTTTTTTAAGACATTATGTGTCTGTGTTACCATTGCTGAGCCTTTTCTCCCCAAGATCTCTAAACTACTATTTACCTCATTATGTTAGGTTATTGTAAGCCTCTTAAACTTTGTTGTAAATTTCCATATCTTTGGCACAGCTGTATCTGTGTATCTTGTGGAGCAATTTCTCCTGGACCTTCCACTGAAAATGGGTTCTAGCCCAAATGGATTATCATGGTTAACAAAGAAAAATAAATAAATAAATTACTTAATTGATAAATATTTATGTATCTTCACGGGTTTCATATAAAAGTTATAAGTTATATTCCTCTTTAAATCTTTTAAACATAGTTGAGTACATATTTTATTCAGTGAATATATGTCTGATCTGGTTTATGTTGATCTCTAAATATTAAATGATAGTCATATACCTTGCATTGATTCTTAAAGGACAATAATGGGATTCTGTTATTAAATGCTCAACTTGTCTGTCCTTTTTCTCCCTATTTACTGTCCCTGCTATGAATAAACAACAATACAGCATTTAAAATATTTTAAATCAACTGTTTCTCTCAACTAGAACAGTACCTTATCTGTATTGTAGTAGTTTCACTTTCAAAAAATTGTATCCCACCGTGGAAAAGCTTGCTGTAGTCTTCAATGCACTGATGTCATCAAGGCCAATGAATACAAGTAGTTTTCTAGCCAATTCCCTCCTCAAACTGACATCATCATGACTGTCCTAATAAAACACCCATGCTGTGATATCATAGCTCACTGGTCCTTCCCCTAACCATACAGAAAGTAAAGGCTAGAACAAGGAAACAGTACATGAGTCAAGTCTCCTGCTATGAGCCGTCAGTCACAGCAGGTAACAGCTCAAATTACCCTTAGCACTTTGACAGCTAGGGAAGTTAGATGTGAGGGAGGATGGGAAATTAGTCAAACTAGTACTATTCAGGCTTCATAAAAGACTGCAATTTAGCCATTCTAAAAAAATCAGAAGTAAAAAGCACTTTGAAAGTCTGTTGTATGGCATTTGTACTGTTTGTGTTTTAAGTAATCATTGAACGGCATGAAATGTTACATAAAACTAACTGACTGAAAGACAGCAGTGTATGCATGTAGAATCAATGCAGTGACAGGGGCTTTAGGAAGAAAGAGGCCTGTGTGATGTAATTTTTTACAGACAAGCACTGCATTGTGGGATACCTAGAGACAGAGTAAATAATCAGAATTACTTCAAGATGCCAGACTCCATGTGGTCAGACTCAGAAATTATGTATAAAAATATTTAAAAACCTGTAAATAGTCCAGAGTGGTGTTTAAATATAGGAAACACCAACCATGATGAAATAAACATGTTTTTTTAAGTCTGTGGGTGCGATTCTCCTTTAACCAATGTTTTATTTTATATCTAATTTGTTATAATTATTTGACATGCAGATGATTTTGTTTTATTTTTGAGGATTGTAAAATTATTGTTCTTAAAATGTTTGGTAATCATTTGGAGCTTTTTTCCCTGGGCCACCATTGAAAATGGGCTTCTAACCAGTTGGACTTTCCCAGTAATCAAATGTCAATAAACAACTAACTAACTAACTAACTAACTAACTAACTAACTAACTAACTAACTAACTAAATAAATAAATAAGAGTGCCCTTCTCAGTAGTTTGCAGTACAATAAAAAAAAGAAAAAAAAAGGTGGTGCCCTATGTGGCAGCGGCTGCTTCAGGTCAATGGGAAAATGTGCATTATTTGTCTTGTTTTATGTCAAAATCATTGAAAAGAACATAATCTAGGGCAAATACAGAAGGAAAGCTAAGTTATGACAGAGGCAGTATACAGGAAATTTGATACCTAAGCTCAGAGTGCAGTAGAATTGATGGGCTGCTGTCTGCAGGGCCTGTGAGGCCTACAACACTCCACGAACTACAGGAACTAGGAATTATACTCAAACATGGTCCAAATTGCCTTGTTCAAGCAAAGCTATCTGCTACCACATACAGGAAGTGGAAAAGAAGGAAAAGATGTGAAAGAACAAGGTACCGTGGATCTCATGCTGGACTCTCTACCAGGTTAAAAGCTAATCCATACAGGCCTGTACTCAGATCCTTGCTACTGACCAATGTTTGCTCCTTGGATAGCAAAATGGACTACATAAGACTAGAGTTAACCACTCACAGCAAGGTGAGAAACAGCTGTGTACTTATGTTTACTAAGACATAGTTAAACAATAATATAAATTATAGTGCAGTCTATGTAGAAGGGCTTACAGTATTTAGAGCAGACAGAAACCAGGCATTCTATGGAAAATCATGTGGAGGGGGTGTCTGTATCTATGTCAACAATAACTGGTGCACCAACTGAGCTGGCTACGAAACACTACTCTGAAAATATAGAGTTTATATAATTGAAATGCAGACCTTTCTATCTGCCAAGGGAGTTCAAAGGTGTGAGCATCACAGTGGTGTATATTCCCCACAGTACCAATACCAACGAGGCACTGAATACACTTTACCATTTGATTAGTGAGCTACAAAACCAGAATCCAGAGTTTGCTCACATAATAGGAGGTGATTTTAATCAAGTAAATCTGAAAACAGTTTTACCTCATTACTTCCAACATATGGTCTTTGCAACGAGGGGAGAAAACATTCTGGATAAGGTGTACACCAGTGTCAAGCTAGCATATAAGGCAGTACCTCATCCACATCTGGGTAACTCAGATCATCTCTGCATTATGCTACTACCAGCATATAGGCCATTGTTAATCAGAGGAAAGCCATCCAGGAAACAAATAAGGGTATGGCCAGAGGGAGTGGTCTCAGCACTCCAGGACTGCTTCAAAACTATGGACTGGAATATATTCAAGGAGGCAGCTACTATGGACCAGAAAATTAACCTGGATGAATACATAGAGTCCATGATGACCTATATATCAAGTGTTCGGATGATGTGACAGTCAACAAGAGCATCATCACACACGTGAATCAGAAACCCTGGCTCACAAGTGGAGTGTACAAGCTCTTGAAGGCACGCAAAGCTGCCTTTAAGTCTAAAGACAAGGATGCCATTAGGGAAGCCAGAGTGAAACTAAGTAGAGGAATAAGAGAGACTAAGTGGGCCTATGGACAGAAAATTCAGGGTCATTTCTCAGACCTGAGAGACTCCAGGCATCTGATGTACGGTATACAATCTATATCAGACTACAGACCGCTACCTTCTCAATGTGATAATAACATGGAGTTTCTCAATGAGCTCAACACCTACTTCAGCAGGTTTGAAAAGGGAAACAATACAATGGCAACAAAAATGCCCACCAACCAAGAAGATGAAGTGCTCTGCCTTCACCCAGGGGATGTGCAAAAGGTGTTGCGATGAGTAAACACAAGAAAGGCAGCTGGTTCTGACAATATTCTGGGGCAGGTGCTCAGAGACTGTACTGACCAATTAACTACTGTTCTCACTGACATTTATTTATTTATTTTACATTTGTTAACCGGGAAAGTCCAACTTGGAATGAGCCAGTTTTCAGCAGAGGCCCGGGGAGAAACGTTCCAGATGCATGTCTTTATAATGTGGGAGAAAACCGGATCACCTGGAGGAAACCCACACAAATTCAGGGGGGACATGCAGACTCCACACAGAAGGCACCCCAGCCAAAAATCAAACTGGAGAACCTATTGCTGTGAGGCAACAATGCTACTGCTGCACCACTGTGCCATATTCAATATCTCTCTGCATCAAGCCACAGTACCCAAGTGCTTCGAGAATACAACCATTATACCACTGCCCAAGAAGTCTCCACCCTCAAGCCTGAATGACTACTGCCCAGTAGCTCTCACCTCCACTGCAATAAAGTGCTTTGAGAGACTGATCAAAGACTACTTAATATCAAGTCTTCCTGCAACACTGGACCCACTCCATTTTGCTTATAGATCCAATCGCTCTATGGCAGATGCCATTTCACTGGCACTTCACCAATCCTTGGCATACCTGGAGAACAAAAACTGCTATGTCTGCATGTTATTTATTGACTTCAGCTTGGCTTTCAGCACTGTCATCCCCCAACATCTGATTGAGAAACTGGTCCAACTGGGTCTTAGCACTCCTTTATGCAACTTGATTCTGGACTTTCTTATTGACAGACCACAAAAGGTATGCATAGGCAACAACACCTCAATGAGCATCACATCGAACACTGGAGTACCTCAAGGATGTGTTCTGAGTCCCCTGCTGTTCACCATGCTGACACATGACTGCATCGCTAGGTACAACACAAACCACATTATTAAGTTTGAGGATGATACTACAGTGGTGCGTCTCATCAGCGATGGTGATGAAAAAGCCTGCAGAGAGGAGGTGAACCAACTGATTGTCTGGTGTGACAACAACAACCTGGCTTTCAATGTGAATAAAACAAAGGAAATAATAGTAGACTTCAGGAAGAGATGCAAGGCTCATTCTCCACTCACAATCAAAGGAGAAACAGTGGAAAGGGTGAAGAGCACCAAGTTCCTGGAGATGCATATCACTGAAGACTTGTCTTAGTCAATAAACACTAATCACATTGTCAAGAAAGTGCAACAGCAACTACACTTTCTAAGACGGTTGAGGAGAGCAAAACTACCACCTCCAGTTCTCACAACCTTCTACAGGGATACCATTGAAAGCATCCTGACTAGTAATCTCTTGGTGTGGTATGGAAACTGCATGGTTTCAGATTGCACATCTCTCCAGAGGGTGGTGAAAGTGGCAGTGAGAATTATCAAGTCCATGCTCCCATCTATCTAGGACCTGCACTCTGATCGGTGCCTCAGCAGAACCATGAAAATAGTCAAAGACTGCACTCACCCCGCCCATGGTCTGTTCTCGTGTTTGTCTTCAGGCAGGAGATACCGTAGCTTACGTTGCAAAACCACCAGATTTAATAGAAGCTTTTTTTCCACAAGCTATCAGACTTCTGAACTCCAGTAATAACATACATCATGTTAGTCAAGGAGGTCTGGAGTTACAACACAAAAGTAATTCACAGACATATGCAATAACTCTGTGAAACTGCAATATTAACGATACCAAGTCAACATTCTGTGCAATGTGCTTAGTTAGCATTCCGTGCAATTTGAAATTTGTCTGATTTTGATCTGTGTAATATATTATCTGTGCAATATTTTGGGTACTGACAAAGACATGTAAGTGGAATAATCTTGGTGTATGTCATTATACTTGTTACTGCACTGCATAATTGTCTTACTGTTGTTATTGTTGGATTAGCTTTAGTATATGTGTTGTTGTATTAATATCAGTATATGTTGTATGTATAAATTGAGTTTGAAGTAACACAATTTTGTTCAGTTGCACTGTTGTGCGGTCTGAATGACAATAAAGTTCACTTTGACTTTAACTAAGATAGTTTAGGCTGCAGTATAGAATGGTGCCTATTTCACTAGTCTTTTTTTTGATAAGTCCCATGAAGTCTGTAGCATCCACCTAAACATCTAATCACCACATTAAACAAATAGGAGCCCATTTCATTATCTCTTCTAAGGAGTGGCACATGGGGAGTGCGGCTCCCTATTATTCAATACTAGAGTGCCAGTAATGGAATGCATATCTTGGCAACTGGTATGGAGTTAGAACACACAACCTCCTGATCTTTCTGGTGTCACTGTGAAGTGTGCTTCCCACTGAGGCACTGACATTGCTAGCTGTATCTTTCAGATCAGTTCTGTATGCTCTGGCCACATTATATATGTTTGTGCATGTGTTTTCAAACATGAAATTCCCCATTGTCCTAGGTTTGTAGTACACACACAGTTCCAGTTTTTACCATGTGTCTTTTATATTATGAATATTTTGGCAGTGTAGTATAGAGAATTAAGGCTGGAGGCACTAATAATTCATTATGTTAATTCAGATTGAGTTCCTAAATCTCCACTTGATATCTTTGTGACTGAACTAGTCTCTTGACTGGACCATATCATCTGTGTCACAACTAAGAAGAGGCAATTCAACTTAATGGATTTTTATCTAGCTAAAACGGTAAAATAAATAAAAATAAATGAACCACTCATTAGATCTCATAATCAAGGAGCATGGAAGAGTGGTTTGATGGCAGCCTTAAGTGGGCATATATAACATGCTATACAGCTCGTGGTCTAAACCAGTGTGGAACATCTGCCATTGCTCTGCGGCTGAACTAACGGCATGAAGGTTTAATTTCTTGCTTCACAGTGATCCCTGCAGACAGACACAAACCAAAGTTTCACTCATGCCACAAAATGGTCTACATAATAGGCTAATAAATGGCAAAGTTGAAACTGTACCAGGATTAGGTGAAAGGTGAGGAGAGAGCTGGTGTAACTGTCACATTGCTGCTTTTATTTCTCTGTAGACTGTATCATAAACCTCCAATATGGATGTAGAGTATGTTCTTCAGACTAAACACCTATGTAACTATAAATGAGTACACGGGGAGGGATAGTAGGAAAAAAACTAGAGCATGCAAATCAGCCCAGTTAATTGCTTTAACTACAGGGTTTAAAGTATATACACATGCACACACACACACACACACACACACACACACACACACATACATATTTTTTAAATACATTTATTATTATCTCATATCTTCATTTAATTATATTATCTTCTTTCAAGTACTTGCTTTAATTTTTGACATGAGAGTCCCATTGCAGTGAATCATATTTTCTAGTGTTGCAGGCTAATGACACGGATAGCTAAAGGCCTGATAGCAGCCTGGGTTTGATTGGCAGGATTGGGTGTTGGAAGAGTTGGTTGTGGAAGGCTAGGAATGAGTGCTTAATATCAGCTCATTCATCCCAGCGAGAGGTAGTTAAGTCTTTGGGTGTGAGCACCACCTCTTAGAGTACAGACTGATTCAGGCACAGACAGAGAGAACAGGAGTATGGCCTGCAAAGTAGTGTATATACAGTATGACCAGGCAGGGTGACTGCTGTTTCCTTGGCACCGCGGAATGCAGCTTTGACTATGATACAGTTGTCCTAGGTTTAGTTAGCAGTACTGCGGAAGCTGGTGAAACAAAGGAATGATGATAAACCTGCTATCACCTTCCTGCTGAATGGAGGTGGGATACATACCTTGAAGCATGAATCCCATCATTGTATCCTTGTTGGAGAGAGAGCGAGAGGAGGAGCTACTGGGATTAGTTAGAGGGATATGAGTGATTGGCATGCCCCCTTGCTCTGCTCATTACATGTGTACTCCTTGAGCATTTGTAGAGATATGCATATGAGGTGTTAGGACTGACTGCAAAAATCCTCTGATGGCTTCCTGGGTGTCAGCTGCACTAAGATTGACTTTCTCCCTAAAGAGAACAAATGGGCACAGTCACAGTAGGTGACCACATGGCAGGCAGCTTGATAGAGCTAAAAAGTGCAGTAATAAAAAAACTGTCCAGACTGGGTATATGGAAGCATGGGCCTGGCCCCTAGCTTTGCAAGCCTTGATGCATCAGTATCCTTCCTAATCACCAGAGAACAGGGAGTAGGGCAATTAAAAATATTGATCCTACCTAGGATAACAACCTTCCATTTGTAGTCCTCCACCCTTCACTGATGGGAGGAAAGAATGAGGACTGTAGTGAAGCTGATCCCACTGGAGTGGGATACCTTCCATGGCATGATGGCGGATGATGTTTCTAGCAGGATGGGGGGAAACAAGGGGGCTGATTGGCCATTGGATTGTTAAGATGGTCAGGCAGGTAAATGACCTAAAACAGATATGTAAAAAATTCCTTGTCATTAGTCCTGCAGACCTTTTATAATGTTTTCTAGTGCATCTTTTCTACATCAAGCAGTTAAGGAAAACAAAATGGAATGATATGATTGTATCAGTGAGCAATCCTTCACTTTCTGTCTATCCAAAGGATTACAAATTCGCTGATGGAGACTAGATATCTAGAAAATTAATAAAATAAAAATAAAATAGGACATGGCAAGTATCACACACCAACTGGAAAGGTGAAATCCTTGGTTGCAGTCAAGGTGTCCCACAGGGCTCTGTCCTAGGCCCTTACTTGTTTAGATTGTATCTTTCAGACCTTACTTTTTCATCTGAGGTGTTCTATAGTCTATATGCCGACGACCTGAAATTGGGTAAACTGATTACAAGTGTTACGGATAAGGCATGCCTGCAAAATAATTTGACTAACTTGACCATTTGGGCATAGGAGAATAATATGTTGATAAATACATCAAAACTAAGCTTATGAGATTTGGGAGACATAAACTGAAAAGGTGAATATTTAATACAGCATACAGTGATTGAAACTGTAGACTCATTTAAGGACCTGGGTATATGGGTAGATTCAGCTATGAGTTTTTCTAATCATATCAACCAATTGGCTAATGATTGTTATAGAACTATAAGGTGTATAAAAAGATTTATAAAGTCTAGGAGATCAAACATAATGAAGTCATTGTTTGTTAGCTATATTAGAACCAAACTTGAGTATGGAATAACAATATGGAAACCCTATAGGAAAACAAGCATGAATAAACTGGAAAGAGTACAGCAGAAATATACCAAGGGCATCCGTGGATGTGAAAATTTAAGTTATTATGAAAGACTAAAATATCTGAACTTGTACAGTGACTCTTACAGATATTTAAGAGGAGAGCTTATTCAGGTATATAGGGCATTTAGGGACAACTACATCTGGGAATGTTTGGAGTTATCAAAAAGTACTAGAGACTCATCAGATAACCTTTGTAGAAGATTCTATAGGAATGAGAAGTGTACTAACTGGTTCTCTGATAGAGTAGCTGATGCTTGGAACAGACTATCAAATTACATTAAAGCAAGTGCTAGTTTAGATATTTTTAAGAACAGCCTGGACATTTATTAAGGGAAGAAGTGTTTTGGTATATTGGCAAGCTAGAAGGGCATTAATGCCCGTGCTTGAAACATTTGCATGTATTTATGTATGTATGTATGTAACAAGAAAATGCTATTTCTGCAATAGCTACATGTCACATTAAGGAGTACTGAAATAATGAAACCTGAAATAGTGAAACAGACAAACCTACCTGCATTATATGCAGACTGCAATGATTCCAATAGCAGAACAGCAGCAATAGCACATGCAAAATAAACACAGATTATTGAAAACAAGACTGTATTTTATATAAACCATAAACAAAACAAGAACATGATACAACATGAAATGTTAGCCCCCTCCCACCCACTCCCCCTGCCTTTCTAGTCTCAAAATAGACCTTGGAGTAGGGAAATAACTCAGGAAGTTCAGAATGTGAATCTGCTATAATTAGGGCTAGTGTAGACTTTGTGTATTAACAATTAAAATCATCAATAACTATCAAACTATACACGTTCATCATAGGCATATATACCACACCAATGTCTTGCACGCATAATTTGCTGTTACAAACTTGAAATTGTATTTACTCACTAAAAGTGACATTTGCTAAAAACACTTTACATATCCATGCTTCACAAATACAGTCCTCTGTAATATGAAATACATCTGTCTGTACTGCAGTATGATGTAAAACAGAACATGTTCTTTACTTATATTTTGATCTCCTTGTCTCCACAATACAGGGGAAAAAAAAGATATGCACAAATTGACAGGGACTTAACTTCTCAGTATGACTTATATTTTGTATTTCATTATTCTAAACAAATTGTATGCACGTAATATATATTGTCAGTTATAAAACTGTAATTATTTTAATTCATTCTAATAAAAAATGGTACATATAAACAGTATATATTATGTTTTCTTGCTTATCTTTCTTAGAGTAGGCTAGCATATCAACTGAGCAGGTGGCTTATTTGTCTGCTCAAGAAAGGCAGAGCATGTACATGTGTGTATTTGTAGGGGAGTGCACGTCTGTCAGTCTGTCTCTCTCACTCTCCCTCTCCCTCTCTCTCTCTCTCTCTCTCTATTTCTCTGTGTAAAAGAATTGTGTGTCTGATGCAGGGGGAAGGGCCCACTCTGATTTTTTTTTTATGTTGTTTTAAAAAAAAAAACTATTGGCATCATGCAAAGGAGACAATCAAGTCAGCCATCAGTGACATAACAAACAGCCCTGTGATTAATAACGTGCATGTGGGGATGCTCCTTGGATGATAATCTAAGAGGCGGGCTCAATCAGCTTGCTTTAGTTTCTGCTGCTACATGCATTCCAATGACAAGAGAGGTGTTAAGAGGGCGGAGGAATATGGGAGGCATCCATGTCTCAGTGGAATACCGAGGGGCTCATTCATCATACACTAGCATTTCAAAATCTGAATGCAGTCAAACTGAATACATAATAGGACCCCTGGGGGACATGAAGAGCAGATCATGAGTTAAGAGTCGACCAGAAAAATTTGTGTGTGGTAGAATCACAAGGGAACTATGAAGTTCAGCTCCCAAAGGAATATGGTATTTTCATATCCGCATAGAAACTCATTAATATTCTATTTATACCTCAACTTTTTTTTAAACATTCTCTTAACTATATCATTATTTTTAAATAATTAAAAGCAAACTAGAACAGGCTTAAAGAAAGTCTGTGCACTACTTTAACATTTAGGAAAAGTTAAGAAAGTTTTGAAAGGTAGTAAGGTATTTTTTTGTTAAGTAATGTGCCAGAAGAATGCTGTAGTCATACCACAGTTCATAGACAGTTTTTATATATGTATATATATGTGTGTGTGTGTGTGTGTGTGTGTGTGTGTGTGTTAGAGAGAGAGTGAGTGCGAGTGTGTTTTACTGTAATCCTCTTGAGAATGTACACCTGCTCATGCTTATTTAAAATGATGCAGCTTGCTTATAACAGATCTGATGGGAGGACCACACAAAAGCATTTTGTGCGCAGTTTGGTAGCTTAATGTTGCAAGTTTGATAAGGCTACATAATGCAGTTAGATAGCAAAATAGGTAAACAAGTTTGCTTTGCATTTTTAATTTGGGTAAAATGCAGTAAGAGGAGAATTTATTTCATGTATGTGTTGGAACACAGAGACACTAAATGATTTTCCTCACAAGTATCCATTGCTCAAATGCTTGTGGAGGATTCAAATCCTGCTCTCTATGCTGCTGTTCAGTATGCCAAGCAGCTATGTTTAATTTGTACCTGTGCCAGTTAATGTAGGGCACACTGAGAAAGATCAATGCACTATCCAGTGGTGTGAAAGTCGCAACTAAGAAGAAAGACTTTTAATTCACAATCTCAAAGAACCTAAAGTCCACAGCACATGGAGACAATGCTGCAGACAACAGTAAACAATGGTGTTGTGCACTGGGAAGGAAAGAGAAAATAAAGTCAGAAGCCTGCCCTCTCTTCTATTCAGATTACAGGTGTTCAACTGTGTATATCGCTGTGTAAAATGTTGCATTCTAGTCTCCTGTAAGATTTGCAGAATTGTGTAAAGGACACTGTGAAAATGTATTAAAATGATTTAGAGCTTGGGACCTGGTACAGAAAAATTAGACAGCCTTATGGTTACCTGGAAAAAAACTCAAATATGTTCTGAAGAATATATGTACTGAAAGTGTGCTAGGTATGCCAAATAAGCTAAACAACAGTGAAGTACTCTAACTGTGCAGATCCAATGCATATCTCTCAACTGTACAGATTTTTGCTTTATATTTTTGGCCCATTTTTCATAGAATTGTGGCTTTCTGGCAAATTAGTTGCAAATCATTAAAGATTGAAATAAGAAAATAATGACAGACATTTGAGTTTTAGACTTCATACCCTTCAGAAAATTCATGCTAATGCAAAACCGGTTATTCTATCAACTTTCTAAGTTTGTAAGAGCAATATTTAAAAATTGTCCCTATTTGTACCACTTTTTTCATAGCTTTGTCCAGATTTCTTACTCTAAGAGGTTGAGAGGTATGATGGTCTGCCAATAATAAAGAGACTGCATCAGAAGCAAGAGGGAGAAAACGAACAATGCAAAGGCATTTGCATGGTTACTAAGTAACCTGGAAAGACATAGTAGTTCATTGGTCCATGTTTTGCAGTGACTTCTAGTATTTCTAAAAAATATATACGGTCAAAGCATTATTTTTTATAAAACTTAGAGTAGTTGTTAGAACAGGTTTTCTCACACATTGAGTTCACATATTCACACCTGTATGGTGCTAAATTTCTAAAATGAAATGTTTATGTAAGTATAATACTACTTTATATGTATGTTGAAACACTTTGGATTGTACAACATCTGTTCCAAAGGAAAAAAGTAATCCATAGTAAATATTTTGTTCTAAAACAACACTAAGGTTCTCATCACAGGTAGTCCAATTTGATTTAAGCAAGACTGAAATTGGCAGCACTCCTTAAAAATGCTCATCTTAGTAGCTCACATAAGTGACTCCTAGGTAATATTATAAGAATTTTTTCACCGTCATCACCACTCACTAAGAAGTTCTTTCTTCATTAAGAAATGCATTAATTACCGTAATTACTCTGTGTGTGTGTGTGTGTGTGTGTGTGTGTGTGTGTGTGGTGGCGGTGGCATGAATGATTATCAGCATGCACTATGTTAGCAAGATGCTGACAGTAAATTATTTAGATAACGTATCTTGATATTTATTTGATCTTATGCATGGGGATGGATAAGTTGTAGCAGATAAAATAGCAAAGACAACCAGTAAGAGAGAAAGAAAGACTGGACAGCTGATAGTGGAAGGTATACAGTGATGTAAGGCAAGTGTGTGATAAGATTCATGAAGAATCAGCAGTGAGACTTGGCAGAGAAGAATAAACTTCCATTTCTTGTCTTTGGTACTTTGAGGGACATTCAGTGTCTTCACTAGGTACCACCTCCTCTGGCCATTAAAATACATTCACTACCTTTAGCTGCTGATTTTAGCTAGCCTGACCATCCAAAGAGGTGTCCATGAGCTGGAGATTGAATGGGTATATTCAGTATCAGAATAATACAGACTGATATCAGATAAAAAACAACCAAAATGCAGGTAAACAATGTAAGTAAAAGATAAAAAATGGGAAAAAGCATAATGTAAAAGGGGAAGACATTTGGCAAAATATTTTAAATAATAAAAGCATTTGTGTAACCATATTATTCTGCAAAAACCACGAAATCAAAATTGGCTCCTTAAATGTGGTTATACAGATAGAATCATAAAGGACAGCACTGGTATGAATGATATTTAATTACTTACAGTGTATTTTCTAATGCTATTCATGATATTCTGCTAACATTATCCAATAATGTAGTTCTAAGTTTATATCCAGCACTGAATTATCAGGCTTTTTAAAGAGCAAACCTACTCATTATGCCCCAGTTTAACTGAACTTCTTTCCTACTAAAATACACTCCAGGTGAAAAGGTCTTTTAATTTTATCTTTTTATTACTAAAATGTTGCCTATTTATGAAATACTGTGAAAGTACCAACGTAGTGCCAGTATTTAAAGTGTTTCTATACATAAACTAGAAAGCCACAGACATATATCTAATGTTGTGTGTTACTAATCTTTTTGAAACAATAGTTTTAATTAAAATAATGCATAGTACGGATGTCTGGCAAACACTAACTATAACACAAACCTGACTTTTAGAAGTGTTTGGAAAATCTCAAGGATCTCTTTAAAGCCATCACTGACGCAGTCAGCATTGACTTGACTGCTATCATTATTTATCTGTTAGTCATGGCTACGGGCAAAAATGTAGTTCTTTATCCAGAAACAGCCAATTAGTTGAAGGCTGGTAATTCTATTCTGATAGCTGGGATGAAAAAATAATTAATGGACAGATCACAGAGACTGTCTGTTGAAGTTGCACTTTTTTTCTATTTTTCCTGAGAAAAAAGCCTGTAAATCCCAAATCTGGACTAGCTGAATATTGAGAAAATATGGGATTTTTATGGAATTCGTTATTTTACTTCACAGCTCTCATTCACCACAACATCATTTCTTCTCATATTTACTACTTATAATACTGTCAATATACTGTATTGAGTGTTGTATACCTAGAATCTGTTTTAACTTTGCATAGATATAAAAGCACTAGAAAATAATAACAAAGTCATGGTAATCACTGGGAGTTATACTTAAAAGTCATGGGTCTAATTCCCGATTTCATCTCATAAAAATGGAAATTCATTTTTTTGAAGACCGTAAAACAGCATTGCACCTTTTAAGGAGAAGGGTAAAATTTTGTAAACTGTGAGTATGTAAGCTGGAACTAGGGGATTGTCTAGTGTTCATGACATCTTACTTTTCCAGAAGACTATTTAACAAACTATGCTGATAAATATGAAACTGTAAACACTGTAAATGCTAATGCCATAGTTAAAACTTTAAGATTTATTTAAATGAAATCACAACTAGTAATCAGTGCATCATTATAAAGTTTGGTA
Source organism: Protopterus annectens (assembly GCF_019279795.1). Taxonomy (NCBI): domain Eukaryota; kingdom Metazoa; phylum Chordata; order Ceratodontiformes; family Protopteridae; genus Protopterus; species Protopterus annectens. The sequence goes on along the minus strand of NC_056732.1, from coordinate 1,274,636,276 downwards.
AAAGTTGAGCTGTGCAGTTTGAAAAAAGAAAATCAAGGAGTCCTTACTTCCCAGATGTTCAGTGGGTACAGGTGGTATTAACATAAATAGATCTAATTCTGCTTTTTGAAATGTTCACATTTTTGATAGTCAAATAGTTGTTTTAATTTTGCAACAAAAAGTGCTGTTCATTAAACAGTGAGAAACAGAAACAGAGGGAAATACTTACCTCCATGTATGCTTCTGTTATAAGAGAACTGATAGATTAACTAATTGTTTAGAATTCTAGTGAATAAAATACTTGGATTAGCTAGACAGACTAGAAAATGTATACAGTGCTTTACTGGGACTCAGGACATAAACTACTGTGATACCTTAGACATCTAGGTTTATGTGGAATGAAAGATTTACATGCCAACTCTGTCATTACTTAGCTTATCAAGATTAATACAAAATATTTATAGATATTTCACACTGCATAGCGTTGTGGAGTACATGCAAAAGTTCCCACATTTACAAACATTGAAATAAAGAGTCTAATACTGAATAAAACCCAACATTTTTTTTTGTCAGTGTAATTTTAATGTCAGTGGAGTAAAGATTTCTTAATGAGTAATAGAAGACAAATCCCAAAACAATTACTTTCCGGTAGTAGCAAGCTCATTCAAAAATATAATAATTGCACAATCTTTGCAAGCATATTTTATAGTGTACTGCATTGTGAAACATGCTTGCATTTATGACTACTTCATTTAGAAAGAATTGTTGAGCACTAACAATTTTAATGCAGTTTTAGTTTGAATCAAAATCAGCTGCCAGTGGACAAATATTTCTCTTTTAAGCGTTCATTAGCATGTAACAGATTAATATGATTTTGCAGTATGGAACTGAAAGCTCATATGATCAAATGGTATGGTAAAACATGACAATTGTTTCACTCAAAATTTATTAGTCAGGATTGTTTTAATTAAGATTTCTCAACAAGAAACAAAATAAAAAAGCTCAAAAACAATCAAGTTCAAAGAGATGTGTCAGACAAATCTTTGCCAAGCAGAAAATCTATACAATATTGCACAATATTGTGTAATATATGCAAATTTCCTACTAAATATACTTAAGAAAAAAAACTTGTTGGTACTATATAATATTGGTCTTCTGAGCTAAAATAATAATAAAAACTAAGGAAGGGTAAGAAATATAGGGAATCAGCCTACAACCTAGAACACTGTACATCATGAAATGTCCATAAATGTTTTATGTAGATTGTCTTAATGCTAAAATTTTGTTTGGCACTTGTCTTGAGGGTGGTTTTGTGGGACTTTTTTTTCTTCAAGCTATTAAAAATTAAATTCTTTTTAATGCTATTTCAAATTTTGTTAATATACTTTACATTAATTTTCTATTTATTTATAAAATGAATAAATGAAATTATCCTTTGTAGGTTATTTTATCATCCAGATAACAGAGGTGTGTATTTCTGTGTATATGTATATATGTGTATGTATATATATAAATGGAAACCATCCATATAATTATATATATATATATATATATATATATATATATATATATATGTGTGTGTGTGTGTGTGTGTGTGTGTGTGTATATATATATATATATATATATATATATATATAAATATATATATGTATGTGTATATATATATATATATATATATATATATATAAATATATTTATATATATATATATATATATATATATATATATATATATATATATATATATATATATATATATATATATATATATATATATATATATATATACATACACACACACACACACACACACGTATAAATAGTAACATACTGTTGTGGTTTTTAACAAAATGGTATATGAAATTGATACAAACTAATATAAATATTGTTTCTGAGTAGTGCAGATAGAACGGTTGCTTTAACACTGATATAAATAATGTGTAAAAAGTTGGTATTGTCTGTATGTAGACTGTTGCTTCAAGTAGTCAGATACATTTTTGTACTAGACAGAGAGGATTCATGCATGGTTCAGTTAATATAACCAGTTATGTATTAAATGGTATATTAAAAAGAAAGCTACAGCTTTACTGAACCAGAAAAGTTATTTATTTATTTATTTATCTTTGTTTACCGGGAAAGTCTGATATGGTAATACCCATTGTCAGCAGAGGCCTGGGGAGAAAAGCTCCATTTGCTTACATTTTATTATACTAAGTTTCAGATAAACACAGAATATTTACATTACTATTTACAGTTATATACAAACAGTAGTTACATTTATATATTCTATGATTTTACAAATGTGGAAGTTACTAAAGAGAAAGCCCATGTGCAACTTAATGGATTGTACATGCACAGTTATGTATAAAAATTGTTTTGTCATTTCAGTGAGTAGTCATATGTATTCTGTTTAAGGAGACTATTTGGAGAGTATTGTACACTGAACACAAGGTCTCAACCTTGAGATGAAGTATGTGCAGGACCACCATTGGTTAAGTTGTTGTTTAAGCACTGGTTCAAAACTACTGAATTTGTTGGAGAGTTTTATTTGTGTGGGAATACTATTTCAGAGTCTAGCAATGTACTGGGAGTAGAGTGAGTCTCCTGCAAAATTATTTGACTTATTTGTAAGTAACAAGAATTTGTTACTAGAGCGGAGGTCCCTTGCTGTACAGTAGGTCAGTAATAAGTTATGTAGTGCAGGGCATTTTTCTGGATGATGAATTAGTTTGTTTGCTTTAGTTAGTTGTGAATATGTTAGGTAGTTGTGTAGTTCAAGCCAGTTTAATTGCTTTAAGTTATGACAATGGTGGGTCCTATGAGGGAGATTGGTGGCAAATTTAGCTATTTTATTATAGCAGGAGGCACGTTTCTTTCTTTGAGTATCATTTAAGTTTGTTAGGATAGGAGCGGTGTATAAGAGAGCTGACATTACGAAGATGGTAGCTATTGTTTTTCTTGCAGTATTTGTAAGGAATCCATTGATCCTATAAAGGGAGCCTTGTTTCTAATGAGTAGATTTAATGGTGTGGAGTGTATGCTGGTTATATTTGATATTGTCATCTATTGTAACACCTAGAAGTTTATTGTGAGTTACAGTTTCAGTGACAGTATTATTTGCTGACAACTTTATGGTAAAAATTGCTTTTGATTTTGGCAACTTTTTGAGGTAAAAAGCAGTAAGTTAGTTTACTTTGGGGTGAGTAGGAGGTTTGATTCTTTGTGCCAGGTTTCTACAGAGAAGAAAGATTTCTGGGTAATATCTTGAATCTTATTTATTGTTAAGGCCACACATATTAATGTTGAGTCATCTGCATAGTGAACTAAACTAGCACAGAGAGTGGAGCTGTGGAGGTAATTAATAAATATATTAAATAGGAGAAGACCCGGGATAGAGCCCTAAGGGACACCTGTAGTAACGGGTTCAAAGGATGACTAGGTTTGTTGCCATTTACTGGCTTGTTACCGTCCAGATAGGTAAATAAGAAACCACAACAAGGAATGTTATGAAAGTCCTGTTGAGGAGAGTCAAATGAGCAGCTGCTGGTGTGAGGCAGTATCAAATGCCTTTGACAAGTCTAAGAACATGGTGGACACAAGCACACCATTGTTTCTAAATTAGTTTATTATACTGGTAAAATGTAGTAGAGCAGTAGTGGTGCGGTGCTGAGGCCTAAAGCCATGTTGTGTTCCTCAGAGCAGGTTATATGAGGTTATGGTATTGCATCAGTTGCATATAGATACATTTCTCTAATATTTTGCAGAGGGGGAGAGAATTGCTATTGGTCTGTAGATATTAAACTCTGTAGATATGCCACCATGGTGCAGTGGTATGCTGTAGGATTTTTTCCACAGTGATGGGATGTATTTTTCTGCTATGGACCTATTAATTTTCATGGACACATGGAAGGCTATGACTTCTGTGGCCATTTGTATGTAGTCTTATGGTAGTGGGTCTACAGCTATGGAAGTAGTTTTTAGTTTAAGGATCAACTTTCTTATGAGTGAGGTAGGTGCTGGACTAAAGAGCTGTGGGTGGTTTTGATTGGACAGGGGGAGAGAAAGTGGCAGATATATTATTGTCTAAGAGAGATAATATTGATTGTATAAAATAGAAATTAAACTGTGTGGAGATAGAGTCTGTCATGTAGTCTGTCTTTGGAGAGGGAGTGGTGGTGGTGGTGTATAGTGATGACCAAAAAAACTTTTTGAGTTATTTATTTATTTATTTATTTATTCCAGTTTGGTGACTGGGGAGGTCCACTGGGCTCAAGAGCCCATTTTCAGTGGAGGCCCGGGGAGAAAAGCTCCACAGTACAATGTTACATCACATAATGAAAATACAAATAAAAATACAAAAGCTAAAAATACAAAGAAAAAAATATATGAAATTGCAGTCAAAATAGGTAGAAATTCCACAAACAGCTGGTAAAATGCAGTCAAGTATGAAGTCATTCAAAATTAAGCAACTAAGAAGTTAAAGAAAATTGTCCTGGAGGACGAGAGGCATTAAAGCATAAGGTTGGATGTAGATATATTAGTTACTTTAACAATGTATGGCTATGATGGAAATTAAAAGTTCAATATAATCTTATGACAGGGTCAATCCATAACAACTGTGAAATATTTTAGCATTTAGACAAGTGGTGCAAAGATTTGAAAATATTGTATCTTCAGAACAATCTTATTCCTAAAATTGAAAATGTTGGCAAATTCCTAAATTTGGCTTTAAACAACACTTATCTAAGATTATATTGAACTTTTCTATGATGGAAATTAGAAAGGTATGGGGTTTAGCCAGAAGAGAAGGAAGAGGGGAGCTTGGGAGGTATAGAATGAAGAGTGCAGTTACATTTTCTGTGAGTATGCAGGTAGGAGTGGAGTTGTGTTTTGAAGAAGTGTAAGTTGTCACAGGTCCTCAGTGTAGAGGGCAGGGCATTCCATTTTTAGCTAGGGAAAAGGAGAGTAGAAGCTGACCAGCTGGGCGCTTGGGTTTGTGGACGGAAATAAGGTTTTGGTGAGAAGATCTAAGGGGTCGGGGGGGTATATGGTTGAAGAATATTGGATAGTGCGGGACAGCTGGTAGGTTGAAATATTAGTTTGTGGGCTGAGACAATTTGGAGATAGTCTAGTTGATTAGGGAGTTCAAGCCAATTTAAAGTTTGTAGGGAGGTGCAGTGATGAGAGAGGGAATTAGCCTTGGTGGTGGATTTGGAGATTTTATTGTAGCATACTTCCAATTTGGAGGTTAGGGTGGAAGATAGATTTGTAAGCAGAGGAGCACCATATAGAAGAGATGGGAGGAGATATGTAGTGGCCAAGGTATGTCTAGTAGCGGGGGAATGGAATTGATTGTTTCTGTACAGTAGGCCAAGTTTTATGTGGGTTTTCTTGATGTTAAGTTGGATGTGGGCGTTGTATTTAAGTGTTCATCAATGCTGACCCCTAGGAGTTTGGCGGAGGTAACGATGTCAATGATGGAGTTGTTAAGGCTTGTGATTTGAAATTAGTTTTTTTCAATTGGGGTGGATTTAGAGTGAGTGAATAGAAGAATCTTAGTTTTGTTAGCGTTAAGTGAGAGGTGGTTTTGGTGCATCCATTTTTCAGTGGTTGAGAAGGTGATTTAAGTTAGAGACTTGAGTTCTGTAAGGTTGGAGGCATAGCAGATCAAAGTTGAGTCATCTGCGTATTGGACAATTTTGGTATTGGGAATAGCTTTGTGGAAATCGTTAATGAAGATGTTAAATAGCAGAGGGCCAAGTATGGACCCTTGGGGAACTCCTGTGGTGGTGGGAAGGAAGCTGGAGGAGGCTTGGCCCCATTTCACGGCTTGGGACTTGTCTGAAAGGTAGCTGGAAAACCAGGATAGAGTTTTGGGGAGATGTTGAGGTTAGATAGATGGTTTAGTAGATGGGAGTGGGAGATGGTAGCAAAAGCTTTAGATAAATCTAATAGAACAGATGAAACTAAGTTACCAGAGTCTCGAGATGAATTGACAGAGTGTAAAAAGGAGACAAGGGCTGTGTTGGTATTATGTCCAGGGTGGAAGCCATGTTGGGTAGGAGAGAGCTGCTGGTGTTTGGTTAGGAATGGCATGAGCTGCAGGTGTATGCATTTTTCAGGAATTTTAGAGATGGGTGAGAGGATGGCTGTGGGGTGGAAGTTGGAGAAGTTAAAGTTTTTTCCACCTTTATGGAGTGGAAGAATAAAAGCAGAGCGCCATAGTTTGGGTACATAGGACTAGAGTAGTGATCTATTTATCAGGATGCTGATAGGGAGAGCAATACTGTCAGAGACAATTTTTAAGAAGGAGAACGGGATGTTGTCAGGGGCATTGGTGCAAGGTCTGAGTTTGGAGAGAAGTTTTTTTATAAGGTAGATAGATACAGGTTTAAGTTCAAAGACAGGAGTTGAGGGAGGCAAGGTGGAGGAAACTTGGGCAGAGGGGGGTGGGGGGATGTTGTTGGGGAAGGTTTTGGTTAGCTCAGCAATAGAAGAGGTGAAGAAGGTATTGAATAGTTTGCCAATTTCTTGGACAGATTTGCTAGTATCAGGGCAGTGGTTATTAGGTGTACCAGGCTTAAGGAGAGAGTTAATGGAATTCCAGAATTGTTTGGGGTTTTTTTGCATGATTTATTTGTAGATGGTTGTAGTAGGACTTTTTATCTATTATGGCTTGTTTTTTGGCTAGGTTTCGTAGCTGTTTGTATTTAAGTAAGAATACAGGTTGTTTATGATGAGGATAGCTTTTCCAAGATTTATCTCTTTGTTGCATGATTTTCTTGGTTTCTTTACTTAGCCAAGGGGCAGTCTTGGCTTTAACTCTTTTAGTTCGTATTGGGGCTAGGGAGTTTAGGATAGTAAGGAGTTTGGAGATGAAGAAATCAATGGCTTCATCTAGGGATAGGGTTTTTAGTGGGTTCTAGTTGGTGATTTTAAGGGAGTCAGAGAAGGTGGAGGGGTTAAAGTTAGTTAAATTACAAGTATGTAAGAGTTTGTGGGAAAATGAGGAAGAGGAAGCAGTTCTATGGGTGAAAGCAGGGAGGTGGTCTCCTAGTGGGTCGGGAGTGACACCAGATGTTGCGGTTCTGTTAGGGTGAGACACCAGGATCCAGTCTAGGATGGAGCCTGTGAGGTTGTTTTTTTTTTTGGGCCTAGTGGTAGAGTTAATAAGTTGTGTAAAATTGAAGAGATTGATTGATATGGTGGGATTATGGTTACTGATTTTTTGCCAGTCAATATTTACATCTCCCATTATATAGGTTTCATAATTAATATTTGAGGAGGACCAAGAGAGGATGTCTTCCAAGGTATTGGTGTTGTTACCAGGAGGAAAAGGGAGATGATGCAGATACTTTTATGGTCATTTAATTTTAGAATGCCAGTTACTAGTTCAGCGTTATTAAAGGAAGGGATAGGATTTGGGAAGGGAGTGATGGATAAGTGATTAGCGTAGATTAGTGCTATACCACCACCTCTTTTATTTAGGCAGTCAGATCAGAGAGATTGAAATCCGGGGGGGAAGGAATTCAGTGTCAGTTATGTGTGGTTTTAACCAGGTTTCTGAGTTGGCTACTATGTCAGGTGAATTATAGTTAAGCCAGGCATGGAAGAGGGTAATTTTATTAGCTAAGCTTTGGGCGTTGATGGTGAGGAATTTGAGGTATTTACAATCTGGTTTGTTGTTGGAGCTAAGGTTATTTGTTTGAGATATGTTTGGTCCAGGGTTGGGATGAATGTCGCCTGCTAAGCAGAGGTAAGAGAGAAGGTGAATACGTTTGTTTGGAGTGTGTTTGGTTGGGAAAGGATGGTAAGGGATGGGTTTAGGTTTGTAGTATTTAGTGGGGATTTGGAAGAGATTTAATGTTGAGAGAAAGGTGGGGTGAAAGGGAGTTAAAGAGGCAGAGATATTGTGGAAATGATTTGTAGGGTAGGGAGGTGGAGGTTGATGTGGAGAGTTTAGGTAAAGGTTGGTATAAGAGGTGGTATGGTACAGAGGGAGAAGAATGAGGAGTAGGAGTAGTGCAGGGGCAAGGATTTTAATAGGAAAAGAGAGCATCATAGAAAGTAGTTTGATTAGAGGTGAAAAGAATTAGTAGGTTAGAGAGAGTTAGGTAAGGTTGATGGGTGGGGAGGAGAATTGCTAAATAAGGTATGGTTGGTGGAGGGGGAGGTGGTTTTAGGGAAAATGGGAGGAGTAGTCTTGTGAGGGGATTGAGTGATGTAAGAGGGAGGGAGTATGGGATGGCAATAAATGTAGGACCACTGGGGGCAGGTGGGAATTGGGGGCAGGGTAGGGGAGCGGAGTGAGCCCGCAGTTGTTTTTATGTTTGTCTTGTAGATTAGTATAGTATCTTTGTTTATCCTGTTTGATATGGAGTTTTGCTGGTTTCTAAGATGTCTAAATTGCTGGAAGGCATTTGGAGTTCTATTTTTATACCAATTGCTCCAGGCTTTATCCCTTTTTGTCACAATTTTTTTTTTGCTTTTTTGTCAGCCATGGTGCTAGATTATTTAAAGTTTGTAAGAATATATTATTAAAGTGTTCTTACACTTTAAATAAATAAATACACTATTAATATATTAAATAGATACAGTAGTATCTAGTGGCATTGCTCTAAGTAGATTCCAGTTATATTGTTTTAGTGTTTCATTGAAAATATTTTTGCTGAAATTGGTTGTACTTCTTATTTGATTATAGATAATATGTTTATCTAGGTTATAGTACATTCTGATAGCATATGTTGGTATGTGGTCACTTTTGCTATTTGAGAGGCAGCTTACTTTTGTCAGTTTGTCTGGTTTGTGTGTAAGAATCCAATCTAATGTTGAGTGTCTCCCTAACGTTTTATTGATTCTAGTAGGTGTGATTATTAACTGTCTGAAATTTTACAAGTTTGTGGATTCAGTGGGGGTAGTGTAATTTATGAGTTATCAGTCTATACTTAAGTCTCCAGGTATTATTACTTCATGGTTAATTTGCTGGGATATCCAATACAGGATGCTTTCAGCAGTATCAAGATTATTCTTTGGTGGTATATAAATTGCTGTTAAACATATAGTTTTCTTATTGTTGATTTTCAGGAGTGTTATTAGAAGTTCAACATTGTTAAATGTGGGTATTTCCTGTGCGTTTAAGGTGATGGTTAGGGAATCTTTATAGATGATTGCTACACCACCTGCACACTTGTTTTGTCTGTCATGCCTGAGTATATTGTATCCTTGGGGGGGGGGGTGATCTCATTATCTTTTATTTATTTTTTAACCAGGTTTCAGTAGCTATGACTACATCAGGAGTGTATGTGGCAAAAATCATGTATGTCATGGATTATATTGCACATACTTCTTAGGTTCATATTTAGTAAGGTGAGTTTGGATTCTGTTTTTTGCTGAGATGTGTTAGGTGACTGGTTTATTTTGGGGTTGGAAGTGATGGTTTTATGAACAGTATGACCTGGGTTGGGGTGAATATCTCCACTAATTTTTTAAACTGATATTTTACAGAGGGAAGAGTATGGCCAGTTATATTTTATAATTCAACTATGTTAGTAAGGAAATTATTCACAATGTATATTCAGGAACAACAATTGCTTCAGATAGTAAAAAAACCTACAAGGGGATGGAACATAATAGACATTGTTTGTGTTCCTAAAGAAATTACTGTTACTTCAAGTCAAGTTTTATCACCATTTTATAATCAGTGATCACGGGGTTATAAAAGTGAATTTGTTGCTAGATAATTCTGCCAAACTGAAATCTAAACCATTGCACAGAAGGTTAATTACAGATTATATGGAAGCAAAGCAGTCACTATGTAAAACTAACTGGAGTGAGGTGTTCAGTGGAAATACTGCAGATGGAATGTGGAAAGCTTTGAAAGAGAAACTGAGGGCAAAAAAAAAATGTTAAACATCAGGATCCAGGCATACAACACCAGGGGGATATATCTCCTTAAGAACAAGATATTTGATTAAGGTGAGACAAAAAAATATGAGAAATGGAAGAGATGTCAAACTACAACTTTGAAAACTGAACTAAACAAGCTGGACAA